>NW_027159672.1:3582-3865 GCF_002600585.1 Cystoisospora suis
GAAGGAGGAGAAGAAGAAGAATAAAGAGACAGGCACTCCGATTCATCGCTTCCGTCATAAGTGGGAGATAGACCCCAACTCTTCCTACCGTAGAAAAATCTTAGAAAGAAGAGGCGAACTGCTTATGCCTCTCACACATACAACTCCAGGAGATGAAGAAGATGAAGATCAAGAGATTGAAGATATCCTTGCTCCATTGAACGACGAGGAAGCAACGGAATACTACCAACATGCAGAAGATCTTGCTAAAGAAGCAAAAAAACTCAATGCAAAGTAGGGGGGG
>NW_027159673.1:0-347 GCF_002600585.1 Cystoisospora suis
GGGTTGCGGGGCTAATTTGGATACTTCTAGGTACCTCTTCTCTTCCTCTACCTAGCTGTGCTACTTGCGGGCTCCCGTTCCCCCTGTGAGCCCCACGGTCACCCATGTAGGATTCCACTATGCGTATACACTCAACACCAACATGGACATGTAAATAGCGCTGCGAGTTTCGCTCGTATGGAGCTGAAACCTAGCGCAATCGACTCCCCTCGATCTCCTTTAACTCTTGGAGGTCGTGGGGGGGTCCCCATGGGCTCCCTAGGCTGCGTTGGCCTCCTGCACATGTTGGCGGTGCTCTTGAGACTTCTGAAAAAAAACGTGCAGCACTTCCCCCCTGTCGACACGTT
>NW_027159674.1:0-130 GCF_002600585.1 Cystoisospora suis
GAGAAGAAGAGAGAAAGAGGAGAAGTAGAGGCAAGGTGTCGGAGAAGGAAAGAAGATCAACAAGATGGTCTTGAAAGGAATGAAGCCCAATCAGATTCAAGGAAGATAGAAGAAGAAAAGGAAAAAGAAG
>NW_027159674.1:702-10323 GCF_002600585.1 Cystoisospora suis
ATCGATCTACCTATCTTTACTCTTCTTGTTCCACAACAGAGAGAAGGGCGAGAAGGAAGAAATAAACCAAGAGAACAGGAGTCTTCTTCTTTTTCTTTTTCTTCTGAAAGACCTCGACCAGATTCCTTAAGACCTCTTCATGGTGACGAAGAAAGACGAGTCTCGCCAAGGCAAGTCTTCTTTCTTTTTCATTCTTCTCTGCCTTCTTCTTCTTGTTCTTCTAAAACTGTCGATCTGTTTGCTTGGAGGTGTCTCTCTTTCGATTCTAAAGATGCTCTTCTTTTTCTCTTCCTCTTGTTTGGTCCCTACGTCATTCTCTCTCTGTGAGTGCTTTGTCACCTCAGCATCTTGACGTGAGTAAAAGAGAAGAAGAAAGAGAGAGAGAGAGACGGTAGGAGAAGAAGAAAGAGAGAGAAAGAGAGACGGTAGGAGAAGAAGAAAGAGAAAGAAGAAAGAGAGACAGTAGGAGGAGAAGAAAGAGAGAGAGACGGTAGGAGGAGAAGAAAGAGAGAAAGGAAAGTGTCTTTTGATATGAATGAAGCAGAGCAATCACGCCCATGACAATCCCTCCGACTGGAGAGGTGTATGTGTACATACACCCCGGGAGAGGAGGTGTCTCGAGATACGTGAAGATCTTGATATCGAGATAATGATTTCTCTCATGCATGTTCTTCTTTTCTAGGAAATGCGTCCGTTTCTCACTGTGAAGAAGACGAGGGGGAACAAGAGTTCTTGTGAATTTCCTTCAGTCTGGTAGATGGCGGTATGAAGAGACGGAGCAAAGCAAGAGTGACCTTGTGTGGTTTATAAGCATCATACACGTCTACATACTTACATCATACCTACATTCACATACATACACACATATTCCTACGCACATACATACGTATTCATACGTTCGTATCCATACATACATAGTCATTCATACATATTCAGACATATACATACATATTCATACATATACATACATCTTGTACTTACATACATATTCATAGATCAAAAATTCTACATATGTCTACATTTGTATCTATTCATACACATCTGTACATAGATAGGGAGGAGGTGCACACACCTTCTCCGTTTGCTTCTTTTCTTGTGCATGCGTTGATTCCCCCGATTTGTTTCTCAAAAGCAGAAACTCGCCCTTGTATGGAAAACTTGGCGATAGAGAGAGTGAAGGTGTATATACACCCGAACTTCCCAGAAACGGTTGACATACTAGTGTATGTCCCCCTCAAGAGGTGCTCGTCATTCTGTCTCTCTTTCTCTCATAGATACCACCATCCTCTCTTCCTCTCTCTTCCTGTCTATATCTTTCATAACCTCTCTCTTCTTCTTTTTCTTCACTGTTTCTGTCCTCAGTATTCCTTCGTCTTCTTCTTCTTCTGTCTCCTCTTGTTTCTTTCCTCATGACTGGAGACCTGGAGAGGGCTCTACAGTTCTTGTCTATGTGTCTCTTTCTCTTCTTCTTCTTCCTCGCCCTCTTTCTTCTCCTAACCTTCCTTCCGACCACAACTCTAAGAGGGAGACCTCTCTCTCTTCTCTCTCTTCTCCGCCCTTCTCCTCTTCTCTACACCCTCAACCTCCCGTTGCGATCCCTTTGATCTTTACTACGACCTCCCCTTCACGAGAAGCTGAAGAAGAAGAAAGACGTCTCTCGAAAAACCTCCCTCTAGACGTCGCAAAAGAAGAGGAAGAGGGGGATGGGGGAGCGTGGATCGTGTTTACTTTAGGAGAATGGGAAGTTCCCCTATGGCTCGAGGAGATTGTCAAGAAGCTGAAAGGAGGAGAAGTTGGGAAGGCTGAGATGTCTCTCTCGACGTTTAGGCAAGCTGTATATACACTCGATTCTCAACCAAGCAGTGGCCCTTCACTCCCAGCGTTGAAGGTGACGCTTCCTTCTTCCTTTTCTTTCTCTTTCAAGAAAAGAAGAGATGAAGAGAGAGAAAGGAAAAGGAGGGAAGAAGAGAAAGATGAGGTGCTTTCTTTTTCTAACAGAGAAACGAGAAAGAGGGAGAGTGACAGGACGAAAGATCAAGATGAAGAGAAAGGACGAGAACAAGTGCTGAGGAAGCGTGATCGTGAAGAAAAAGAAGATGCAAATGAAGAAAAGAACCAACAAGAGAAAGGAAAGATACTTCCAAGAGATACATTCTCTCATACCAAATCACCCGCTGAGAAACAAGCGGAAGGAGAGACACCCCAGACATCGAAAGAACAGACACGCGGAGATGTCTCTTTTCTAGCTAACTGGGTGAGCTCTTCTTGTAAGACTTCTTCTTCTTTCTAAAACATCTTCTTTTCCTCTCTAACTTCTCCTCTTTTCTTTTCTTCATCTTTCATGTCTTCTCCTTGTTCTCCGGTCTTGTCAGTTGCAAGAGAGGAGACCAAGAAAGTCTTGCTTTTGCCTATCTCTCTCCCCCTCTGCTGAGTAGAGGAAGGAGGTGCGAAATCTGATCAGATTTTCTTCATCTCCTCGTAGACCACCACGGCTGACGTCCTTCTCTCATCTAGCAAAGAGGACTCGACGTCTTCTACACAACTCCTTCAGACCTGCGTCCTCTTTAGGATCCACATACACTTCCTTGCCTACCTACAGGCACAGATATACATGTATACATATATGTTCATACATGTATATATGTATATATATATATATATATACACATTTGTATATGTACACATTTTGCATATGTATGTGCTTGACTGGTAGTGAAGTGGCCCGTGTGTGTGGTCTATCGCATGCAACGACTGAGGCGCATACATACAGAAAAATAGAGATACTAGACATACCCTCTCACCCTACATCACACCTCTACACACGTACAAGCATACCTATCTATCTTTAGTCTATCTACTTTGATCTATCTATCTTTAATTTATCTTTAATCTCTCTTCATGTATCTACCTATCTGTAGCAGTACACCTTTCTATTGATAGGGAGAGATGTTTTGCCGTATCGCAGAAGGAACGAGAGAGTCTTGAAGAAGATGGGTTGACGGAGATCATCTTTTTCTTCTTGTCTTGGCTCTTTGTGTTTCTTCTGTCTTTCCTAGAGTGACGGCCTGTTCCTTCTGTCGATTCATCGAGCATCGACGTTTGAACAGAAGAGAAGAAGAGAGGGACAGCAGAAAGAGAAGATGCGCCATGCACAAGAAAAGCCA
The DNA here is from genome assembly GCF_002600585.1 of Cystoisospora suis. NCBI lineage: Eukaryota > Apicomplexa > Conoidasida > Eucoccidiorida > Sarcocystidae > Cystoisospora > Cystoisospora suis. The sequence goes on from NW_027159674.1 coordinate 3,867, forward strand.
CACACAGTCGATAAAGAAGAAGGCTTCTCGTCGTCATCTCCATTCTCCTCTCCTTCTTCATCTTCTTCTTTTATCTATAAGAATAATCTGTACGGCGAAGATCTCTTGCGTAGGAAGATCGAGAGCGGAGAGCTGAAGGCAGTGTTTGAGGTCATTCAAAGAGGAAGACGAAGAAGGCAGGGTGTCTTTACGAATCAAGAGGGAGATAAAGCAAAGAAGAGAAAGGAAGAAGAGACACCTCTCTCTCTCGATCATGGCAACAATAGCAATAGGAACGTCTCTGTCTCTCCCTCTTCCCCCGTCTTACACTCTTCCTCTTCATCCACTTCTTCTTCATCTTCATCTGTTGCACGTCTCTCTTCTTCTTCGTCTTCTTTCGAGCATCTTAGAGAGAGAGAAGGTCCAGACAGTGTGGGAGATTTCGATTCGAAGAAGACTTCTCAAGCAAAGGGCGGAGATTGTGAAGGCGAAGAAGCCGGTATCGAGTTAGATCCATCAGGGCTTTCTTCGATGGATGGAGATGAAGAAGATGGGAGAATCCATGCTAACTCACCGTTCATCTCGATTGTCAAGCAAGTCAAGTGGCCAGGTGGAGAAGAAGAAGGAGGAATAGATCTTCATGAACTCTTGGAAAGCTTCTCTTCTCTCTCCACTCCTGAAGAAAAAGCATCTCCTTCTACGGCTCTATCTATCCACAGTCAGCCTGTCTCTTCTTCATCTTCTGCGACGGAGACTGAAGACAGGCCAGGGGGTGAGAAGGGACGATCTGGTAGGCCTTTCTCTTCAGAGAAGGATGGTCACGCCGGCGCTTGTCTCTGTAAAGAAGAGGAAGAAGAAGAAAGGACAGAAGGAGAGAGAATAAGAGTTGTGGCGACTGTCTGGCTTGCTGGAGTGATTGATCAGGTAGGAAAAAGACGATCTTTCTCTATCTCCAAAGAAATCCGCTAGAATGAGCGCAGACGTTTCACGTGTCTTTCGAAGCCTAGGAGGGGCAGGACACCTCTATGTGTTACACTCGGAGTGATCTCTATCTATCTTCACTCTATCTATCCATTTACCTTTATCTCTCTCTCTATCTATCTATCTGTCTATCTTGTATCTATCTATCTATCCCTAATCTGTCTTCAATCTATCTCTCTATCTATCCCTAATCTATCTTCAATCTATCTCTCGATCTATCTATGTGTCTATCAATCAGTACTAGGTACATCTTGACTATACGTGCACTGTATGTGTAGAGTCGAACTAAAGCAATTCCCCTCATCTTCATCGCAGTTGGAGTAGTAGTTCCCTAGATTTCTATCTTCTATCTCTTGACACTACCCACCCCCTCTTTCTTCGCATATAAGACTGTGGACAGCAGCCTCCACAACTCGCCACTTACTACTCTCGACTTCAAGCTCTTAAATCATCTCTTTCTTTCGCTCTATTTCTGTAAGGCTTCCTCTTTCTCTCTCTACACATGCCCTCTCTCCTTAGAAAGAGAAGAAAAGAAAGAAAGGAAGAAAGGAAAAAGGAGAGAAGAGATTCTTCTTTGATCTTGGCACATGATGGCTCGACCCCTAGCAGGTGTGTCGATGAATAGGTGAGGGTTGTCTAATTTTATCCTCCATCTTCTCACTCCTCTTCTTCTTCTTTTCTCTTCTTGGTCTCGCCATTCTCTTTTCGTGAAAATCTTCTCCTTCTCTAGGGCCTGCATGCGCAGGCAATTTTTCTCTATTACTCTAGTCGTGATGCAAGTTTCTCTTCTCTCACTTCTTCTTTTCATCCTCTTCTTCTTTTCTGTGAGGACAGCGTAAAGAGCATTGGGCTATGACAGATCAGGAGAAAAGAGCCTACATACATCAACAGAAACAGACAGGAAATGCTCTCTTCAAGGTACACAACAGAAAGAAAAGACACCCCTCCTCTCTCCACCTCTCCCTATGATGACACAAACCTACTTCTCCCTACACACATGGTGTTTGCTCTATACCCGGTTCACTCTATCTATCTATCTTTAATCTATCTATCTTTAATCTATTTCTATAGTGTATCTTCTCAACAGGGTGAGGGCTTTCCTGTCATTGAGAATTGATTGATGTCTCCTTGCTTGCGGCAGTCTTTATGTATGGATATTATCCTTGGACAGATAAACGTCTCGATGTATGTACAGACAACTGAAGAAAGCTGCAGTGTACAAGCCCTCTATCTCTCCTCTCACGAGAGTGTGTATTCATATGCATATTCGTACATCTTCATACATACATCTTCATACATATATATTCATATATGCATCTACACACATACATATTCGTACATGTTGATACATGATACGTATACATACGCATGCATATTCATACATACACATAGGTACGTCTTCATTCGTGTGTCTCTACTTATGTAGGGGTGCACGTCCTACGAGTTTGTCAGGATCGAAGACTTCCTCTTCTTTCTCCACTTGATAGATGAGACCTTTATCGATCAGTATAGATCCGCTGTATGTACACCTCGAGATCTCTGTTGACACAAGGAGAGATCTGTCTATACAAATAGATATTACGTATCTGAACTGCTGCTGTTTCCTTCTCGAGTGTCTATACAGCTCATTCAGCTCTTGGGTCTTTTTCTCTCTCAGTTCTGTTTTAATAGGTTTTTCTATTTCTTCTTGTTCCTTGTGTTCCTTTCATGCATCTGATCGAGACATGATAAGTCTCTCTCTGTCTCTCTCCTTTCTAGTCCTTTCAGACTCGCCGTCTCAAGAGTTCCGTTGTTGCTTTATCCTTGTGCTTTTAGAAAGGTTGGCTAGCTGCAGCTTCACGTCGATACTCCGCAGCTTTCGATGTGTGTCGATTTCTTCCTGTCTACATGGAAGCTATGGAGAAGAAGAAGAAGATGAACCCTCAGATTCTTCATCCGAATATAAGCCGGACAGGTTCGGCAACACAACAGAAACAGAACTCTCTATTTCCTTCAACCGGTCGTCGTGTCGATCGGAGTCAAGAGAAGAGAGAAGAAGAAGAAGAAAAAGAAAAAGAAAAAGAAAAAGAGAAAGAGAAAGAAGATAAAAACGTATCGGTTGAGCACAGGATGCCTCCTACACCCAGTCTATCTCAATCAGATCAAGATAAACCAACAGAATGTCCTTCACAAGACATAAACCAGTCTTCTTCTTCTACTTCTTCTTCTACTTCTTCTTCTTCTTTTTGTCCGGGAAAGTATCAAGATCGAAGGTTGACTCCTAGTAGTGGAGTTGGATCGAAGCGTGTAGAGACAACATGCCCTGGAGAAGAAGAAGAAGATGAAGAGGGAGAAGGAGATGAGATAGGATTGATTGAGTTATCGAAGACCGCATGCAATCTCTTGAATAACGTAGCTCTATGCTGTCTGAAACAAAGCCAATGGAGACAGGCACTTCAACACGCCGAGACTTCTCTTCTTCTCATAGACATAGGAGAGCAGAAAGAAAGAGAAGAAGAAGCAGATAGAGAAGAAGAAGAAGAAAGAGAAAGAGAAGAAGAAAAGATCGAGGAACGGCCCGAGGAGCAATTGACAAAGGCGAGGATGGATAGACGAATGAAAGAGAAAGAAGAAGAAAAGGAAGAAGAGAAAGAGAAAGATGAAGGGAAGAGGAGTCAAGAAGATATCAGTCAAGAGAGGAGTTTGAGTTTGTATGGTAGTAAGAATGCCGATCCAAAAATAGAGAGAAGAGAAGAATCAAATCTCAAGGTGACGAACCACCACTACGGCAAGAAGAAGAAGAATAGCATAAAGAAGAAGAAGAATTCTCATTCTTCTGATTTGCGCCAGAGCTATGAAGATTTGAAGTGTGTTGCTCTCTATAGAAAAGCTCGAGCGCTGGAGATGGGAGGAGATATTCAGAGAGCCATTGGCGCATGCAAAGAGGCTCTGAAGATACACCCTGGAGATAGTCATCTACGTGTAAGTTGATACGAACAACATGAAGGAGAAAGAATGATACAGACAGAGACAGGAGACCGAGAGATACGCGAGGAGACAGACACGTATGTATAGAGGAGATAGAAAATACATACAGCCAGAAAGATAGAGAAATAGATCGATTTCTAGAGATAGATGCACATGAATAGAAAGATGAAGAGAGAAGGCTTTATAGAGGGGAGACGGAAAAGTCTTCATTGCATGCATAGAAGAATTCTGGCGTTTTACATAGAGAGAAAGTTTTGGTTTCTTGAAATTTGTCGGCAGATTTCAGTCGCTTTTACTTTGTTCTTTTTCTCTAGATCGATGGATATCTATCTTTATCAGACGGCATTCTCTCTATTTCTCTCGATACATTCATCCGCCCGAGTTCTACAGGGAGAAAGGCGAAAGGAAGAAAAGAAGAGAGAGAAAGAAAGAAAGAGAAAGGTATCTCATGGTAGTGTATCTGTTTGGGTTGGATGACTTTCTGATATCTCTCTCTCTTTTCTTCTTTTTTCTTCTTTCGCCTCGTCTTTCCAGGTGTCATTCTTCTTTTCTTTCTTCTAATTTCTTTCTTTTCTCTTTTTTCCTGTGTAGGTGTTGTCGAAGTCTTTGTATCGACAGAGAGCTCGAGAAATCGAGAGCGAGAATAGCGTCTTCCGAGGCATGTTCAATAGACACTCTCCTCCTCCTCCTCGTCCTGCTGGTGCTGCTTCTTCTTCGATGTAGAAGGAAGCGAAGGTGCAAAGGAAAAGAAAGAAGAAAAGAAGGGAAGAGAAAAAGAACAAAGAAGAAGAAGAAGAAAGAGAGAGAAGAAGAAAGAAAAGTGAAGAGCTATTCAGTCTCTCTCTCTCTCTTCTTTCTTTCTATCTTGATTCCTTACATGCATGCACATTCATACATACATAGATGCAAGAAGGAGAAGGTGGGGTTCTTCCTTTACCGCCTCTCTTCTTCTTCTTCTTAGTTCTCTCATGAAGAGGAGCTCTTCTCTCTCTCTCAGTCGACAGAAAGAAAGAGGAACCATTCTTCTTCTTCTTCGGACAGAGGGAGAGGAGGTTCTTTCTTATTTCTCGAGTTTAATAAAGGACACATCGAGAGAGAGAGAGTGAGAGAGATCGATACCATTATGTTTCTCTTCTCTTCTCTCTCTTCCCTTTCAGATAGGCAAACCACGTGTTCTATGCAAGGAGGAGCAGATACATACATACATGCATCTCCATAGGCATCCTACAGTCAAACATACGAAGGCGCTAGATCTCTCTCTCTCTCACACACTCTCTATATAAAGATTGGTCTCTTCATATCTTCTCGCTCTGTCTCTCTCTCTCTCGCTATATAAATGTGTATATATATGAATGTACACCTCGATCGCATCTGCTAGTATCCCTATAGAACATACGTGTGTATATCCATCTCTAGATGTATGTATAGCGAGACAGAGAGAGAGACGGGAGTGACGAGGACAGTCCCTTCTTTCTCTTTTCCCTTCTTTGTGGGATGAGAATCGGTCATAAAAGAGTTTCTGTCCGATTCTTCTCCGAGTCTTCTATCCGTCTTGTTCTTTTATCTCTCTTTCTCTCTTCTTATTTCTCTTTGTCTCTCTTCTTTTCTTGTCAAGTGAAACGTTCGTAATGAGAGACAGAGAGAGGAAAAGAATCTCCTCTCTTTCTTTCTTTCTCACGCAAGAAAAGTTAGTTGACTTCAAACAGACAGATCTAACGACAGAGTGCATGCAGTCATTCGCTCCTTCGATCACCCACATGATTGGCTAGCTCTCTTTAGGGGCTACCTTCTATGAATGGATCTACGTGTAGCTCTTGCTATCTACCTGTGTATTAGTGCGTCTCGCCATGACCGTAGGTCGCTATCCATCTTACATATTCTTCTACTTACTGCGGCTCTCATCCATCGATCCACAGCTGCGTGTAATCCTCACTCTCTTTCTCTTTCTTTTTCTTTCTCTCTCTATTACTTTCTTTCAGGCATGGTGTCTCAATCGCCCTGCCTAGGTTCATCTCTCTGTTGCTGTCTGTATCTCTCTATGTCGATGTATTTCTCTATTCCTAGCCACCTACTTGTCTTTGTCTACTTTATCGATCGGTGTATCCATCGATCTCTAAAACCAATTCATAGCTAGCTAGCTAGCTATCATAGAACCCTCTCTTTTCTTCTTCTTTTTGTTCATTCCTTCGAGAGAAACTATCGTCGGCTCACAGCTCACAACTGTGTGACTTCTCTCACATGCCTTCTCTACGTGGTCTTCGCTTTCTTTTTCATCTCTTTCTTTCTTTTTCATCTCTTTCTTTCTTTTTCATCTCTTTCTTTCTTATCTCTTTCGTTGCCCCGTCTTTCTGATTCAAAAGGGAGAAGAAAAAGAAAAGGGCGCTGTCCAAGCAAGAAGAAGAAAAGCTTCTATCCAGAACAGAAATGATACATGAAAAGAGCACGGATAGATATATAGATTAAAGATAGGTATAGATGCATTGAAGATAGATAGGTTGAAGATAGATCTATATCCATCTTCAATCTATCT
>NW_027159674.1:10397-10562 GCF_002600585.1 Cystoisospora suis
GCTTTTACAGAGAGAACATGTCTCAAATAGAGGGTGATAACGTTGTTCTTTTTCTTTTTTCTTTAGTGGTAAGATTTGTGTTTCTCATTCATCCCAAGCCTCCCTCATTGATGGAGAAGAAGCGAGAAGGCGTTAGCACTCCGAGGTGTCTATACACCTGAAACA
>NW_027159674.1:10683-10849 GCF_002600585.1 Cystoisospora suis
GAGAAAGAGAAAGACAGAGAGAGGAGCGATAGATCGATATGTCTCTTCTCCCCACCTCCATGTAGAAGGCGCCCCATGATTACTGAGGGAAATAAAATTCTTAAGAGAAGAGAATCTCTCGCCACAAGAAACAGAGAGAAAGTAATCCTTTCCTCGATGAAAGACA
>NW_027159674.1:10901-11058 GCF_002600585.1 Cystoisospora suis
ATTCTCTCTTTCTCTCTCCATGTAGAAGCAGACGTTAGGAAAAACACATATAGACAAATAGACAGACAGAGAGATAGACAGAGACAAATCATAGATAGAGGTGAAGAGATGCAAGGGGGACATGTATAGATGTATGGATGGTCATGCTATCACGAAA
>NW_027159675.1:0-212 GCF_002600585.1 Cystoisospora suis
CCTCCTCCATTGTTAAGTGGGGCAGTAGGAGATCCTTCTACTGCGGCAGTAGTAGAAGATCCTCCCGACATCTTCCCGGAGGACTCTACAAACGGATAGAGAAATCGACCTTTGAAGACTTGCTGAGATAAAACAGAGAGGAGACCGCTGTCTCAACACCCAGACAAGGGTGTGTTCCGGAGAGACTGTAACGGCGGAGAGAGAGAGAAAGA
>NW_027159675.1:233-6090 GCF_002600585.1 Cystoisospora suis
ATGAAAGAGAAAGAAGAGAAAGAAGAAGGAATGAGTGAAGGGAAATCAACGAAGAAGGTTCGCCGTGGTCCCCGGAAATAGACAGAGAGAGAGCAGACGAATGATAGATCGTGTGATGTGGCTACGAGAGAGAGGGCGAATAAGAAGACAACGGACGGGATTGAGGCAAAGGAGAGAAAACGGATAAGAGAACGAAAAGAAGCAAGAATGAATGAGGAGTGAGAGAGATAGAGAAGAAGAATCTCCAAATGCCGACAACGGAGAAGCTCATTCTCACATCATCATCATCATCGATGCGTAGGCTGGATTGATTCAGACAATTAGGCGCGAAGGAAGGAGGAGAAAAAGGAAACAACTGTTGTCTGCGTCTTCACCAAAAACAAGGCATTGATGGAGAAAAAAGAACAAGAAAAACAAAGGAATCTCATCATTTGTCCCAGGTGTACATACACCTCGTGTAACGACTATGACCAGCCGAGAAGTTACAAGGTAGAAATCTGGAGTAGTCGTTGGAGTATGTCATCATCGCTTTACGACAAAGCGGAGGAGCTGTCTATCCTCCGGAATTGATAGCTTTCCACTTCAGAACTTATAGAAGACAATTGAGAAAAGGGAAAAACAACGAAGACAGCGAAAACGAACGAGAAAAGCACTGAGAAAGCCTGCAAGGAGCTTCCGCTCAACCAAGCAAGAAGCTACTCCATTCTCGTACTATAATGGCGACGACTGGTACTCCAATTACTACTACTACTACTGCTTACTATCATCTAGGTCGGCGGGTGAAACCGATCCTGGGTTTATAAGGTGTTGTTATTTGTCCGAATGCGATCGAGGGAAAGAAAAAGAAAGAGACACACGAAATGCAACAAGGGCCTAACACATCCCAAGAGGAAAGATGACCAATCAACTAATAGGAAAAGAAAAGGAAGACGACGAGGCAGCGCGCACGGCAACGTACGCCTTTCGCTTCTTGTCCTCCTAGTGATGATATAGCTTGAGGAATAATACTACCAGCAGCGTAGACTTACACCGCTGCTGCTGCTGCCTGCGACTGTTCTCCTCACCGAAGCTTGTGCAGCTGCTGCTACCGCTCGCTGCCTCTACAACCCTTCCCAGAGACAGCTCATCATCCCTCGTCTTTGCCGGACGAAGAATCCGGAGAAGATTCGATTCTTGCAATGGCTTCCTGTAGGAGGAGCGAGTCTAAATCGTCTGTGTGTTTCATCCATAAGAACAACTCTATTCTGAAAAGAAATCCAGATACTGTCAGGGGATGCTGTTGTTGTTGCTACGACGCGGTCGGTACTCGGCGGCGCCAAGCCGAGACCGGAGCCCCCGGCCGGCTTGTCGTGTGGAGGACATCCGAAGAGAGGAGGCAGGCGGCAGACTACCGATGAATGATAGCTATTCTGGAAACATACACAAGCTTTTGTCATGAGAATCCTCATAATGAGAATAACAGCGGGAGACATTCCCGCAGTTTTGACAGGAAGATGACGGCTCCTGTGTTGCCGTTATAGCTGAGCGCATGATACAGAAAAGCGACGATGTTTCTTCTACTGTTGCATTTGCCTGGCTATTGCTGATTAAAGACGAAGGCACACACACAAAGCGCCTGTTTTCCTTGGAGACAGGACAAGATGTCTATGCATCTCCTTGCTGTCACGTCACTTCGGCAGCTGTGAATGGGCTTGTCCCTGGTGGTTGTCTCGGACCATCGGAGCAGGCGTCCTTTCCTGGAGAGCTGTGATGGTTTTCTCCCTTTGAAAATAGTCAAGCGAGCACGACTTATATCTCTACGCTGGTAGGGTTTGTCCAGCAGAGCTTCATTGACCATCAGATGCTAAACTTGTACGTATTACCGTACGACGGCGTGTTCCCTGGTATCCACCTGGTTCCCTGTAAAAAGGTCACTTAACTACCTGCTTTTCTTCTGAAAGGAAGACATTTTGCGTGAGAATAAGCTCATGGAAGTTCCGATCTGTGGACCATCAACCTTCTCTTACCCTTACCCAGTTCCTCGCATGCGGAGACGTGCAAGACGCCTCAGTAGTTCCGAATATGGCAGGGAGTTTTGCGCACAATACGAGAGTGAGGTGAAAAACGCCCTTGACAAATCAGCCGACCGCGAAGGAACCGTACTTCTTCAATCACCGTGTAGGATCAATAGCAACGTCGGCAGGACAGATGTGCTATTGTCCTCTCATAAGACTTACAAGTGCTGAAGAAACTGAGTCCCGCTAGCTCTCCGAGAGTAGCCTGTGCTCCAGGCCAGCCTTACCTAATGGAGACAACAGCCCTGTTCCCGTGAGAGATGCACTTTCGCCTCCCTAGTCTACGCAGAGTCACGGGTTGCGGCAAGTTCATCGTCCAGCGCCAAGCCGGTCCACAAGAATGCCACACGTAAGAGAGAGACGACGCTCCGAGTGGGCGAGGCAGTCAGTTGCACCTCCTCGGCCTTGAGTTGGCATCAGAAGTCTGCATTGATGGACTCCTTTTCTGAGAGTTACCATCAGGCGCTTTTCGATGGTCACCCCCCGTGTCCCCCCTACGACGTACTCTCTTAAGTTGTGAGAAAAAATGAAGACGAGCCTGTAGGTCACCACGTATTCGGCTGCTCACAGATCTCCTCCATCAAAGATGCGGCAGGACAGCGAGGACGAAACAGTGATATCATAAGCCAACAATTAAATAAGTCACAAAAACGGTACTCGTGGCTTATTTCAGCCCTGGCGTGCAGACATTCCCGGCCAGCGACTATGCCTGTCCGCCCTGGCCGCGGCCCGCCCAAGGGTTCGTCAAGTTGACTCGGTGCAAATATCGTAACAGGAGAATAATAGTTTTTCTTACGAGGTGAACAGGTTGACAGTGGGCGACTTAAGAGTTAGACTGCGTTCAGGAGAAGAGTCCGCCATATCTCGGGTCGCATAAACCAGGACATGCACCGCGGTGCTCCCTGGTAACCTCGTCCAGCTTCTAGCTGGCTCAAGCTCCGGGCCTGTACGTAGAGTCCCTCTCTAGCGAAAATGCAAAGGCTCTACACAGTCTACATGTCTGTGATCGCTACCGAGTTTCCCTTTCACACGGTAGGGGACTGCCAACTGTCTCCGCGCACTTCTGGCTCCCTTTCGGGAACACCCGCCAACTTCTTGCGGGGTCTTCACTTGAGAGGACATCATGGCCTACGCATCCGAAAAGCCAGAGGACTCTTTTGCACCGGAACAACTGTACACCCCGGACCCCCACCAACAGCAAGTCGACGTGGAAGTAGAGCTCAGCTTCATGGTATGTATCTCTTGTTGGGACCTAGCACTAGACCGCTCGGTAACGTTGTAGTTCGCCGCTGACTCCGTCTTGCAGCCTTCAGTGCGCTAAAGGCAAAGAGGTCAAATCTTCATGTTCACTGCACCCTTGGTTTCCGCACCTTCGGAACTACCGAAGCAATGGCGGACAGGGTAGTTTTCACTCGAGCCGAGCGACAGCCATGTATCCAGTTTCGTCTTTCCCACCTTCAGAAGGCTTCAGCTGAACTCAGCCCTTCTGCCTTCGGGAGATATTTCTTGTGGTACTCCGGTGTCAGGAAAGGAGTATATGCGAGTTTCCCGAAGCTACCCTCCCTATTCAACGTGTCCCATCTCCACACACGGCAGCGCCAGTTACCACCTATAAACTTCTTTTCCTGCTGCGCTTTACCACCTCCTCCTCCCGCTGGGCCATCTAGCGTTCTTTGCCACTTGTCAAAGATGTTGCGTATCCGGCTCCTTCAACTCTTACCGAGTTTTCTTCAAGATTGTGGCCATATATTAGGAAGGGAGTAAGGGTTTAGTTCCGGAATGAAACCACCTACGAAGAGCTAGGTGACCACCACGCTGTATTAGAAGATCAACGAAAGTGGCGCAACTACGTGAAATCACCAAGTGCCGAGAACAGATCTACTGAAGGAAGAGTGGCTTAGTGCATGGAAGTACGTCAAAGAGTTATCCGGTGTGCTTTAGGTGCTTCAGTGTTCGTGAGGGGGCTAGGAACGCCTTGGAGAGGTACCTGTGAGACGATTTCCCACGATCCAAGGACAACTAAGAGAATCGTGGAATACAACGCAAACGCACAAGCATATTCACGTCCCGCCTTTTGGCGAGACAACGGCCACACTAATATGACAGGCGTTAACGGATCAGCTAGCTACCCTATCCCCCCCCGTGATGGCGTTAAGAAAAGACAGTAAACATGGTATTACCGTTTATAGTAAGGTATCTGTGTTCTAGTGTGTGCTCCCTGGTGAACTAGCCCCTCGAGGCATTAAGGCATACGTACTGTGAACCTGGTAGTGCCAGACTCAGATTCGGAATATCCCTTGCAACCCAAACTACGACCAACGAAAAACCAGCCATGACCTGTCTTATATTGAGAACTCTTCCACTGAGAATCCCTACATGTGTGGCAGGATTGCGATACATTCTTTTCTTCCAGTAAACCACCTAAGGTCCCTACAACCCCTGCGACCGTGTGACTCTCGTAGCACCCCATGGCCCGTCGCCGACAGACACCGAGACATCAGGACTTTTCTTTTCGTTTAGGGATGTAAGGAAGTCAAGAGAGAGACCGTCGTCATAACATCATCTCCCGCACGACCTAGCGAGCTGACTAGCCAACCTTCCAACCTTGCATTCAAGCGTGACTAGCAGCGGGCTGGTAGGGACGGATCATCGAGATGGTGGCTAGCCAGAGAGAATGATGAGAGAGAGGAGAAAGTCTGCACTTTCTCCATGCGAATTGTCCATATACGCGATGGGGAGCTACTTTCTTCATGTTACCGACCGTAGGGTTCGGTACTTTTATTTGTTTCCTCACATTTCCCCATACTGTTGACACGTTTAGTGTCGGACATCGGAACCCAGCGCGTGTTTCTTTTCATAGGAACCGTGAAAGAGACCTGCATGCAACAGAACCGAAACCCGAGCCAAGTCGCCAGGCTACGTGCCTAGTTGCTAGAGTTATTTTTGGTGTCTTGGGTACTATGACGTTGGCATTCTCTTGGTTCTGCTCATCCCTTCGCAAAAAATTAACGGAAACGGAAAGGAGCTGCACGGTCTAGGCCAGTGCAAGGAAAGCTCAGAACGAGAGTGGAGGTCCCCGGATGAACAAGCGCGCGGTACAGCTAGCTAGCTCCACTGTTGACTGCTGACGTAGAGTTCCACTATGCCAAGGAAACAAGACAGTGCCTTCATAGTGAGTGTTGCTAGAGCCCCGTGTGTGGTTTCCTGAAGACTCTCCTGCCTCAGGAAACAATACGCCTGTGTCTCAGCACTTGCAATTTACAGAATCGAGTTGGGAATTTCCCTCGGAATCCAACTTGGGAACGAGTACTTAGGTACATCTCGTTAAACCGTGCATTTCTAATACTCTTGTTCCACACACAATATTTACGAGGCTAGCAGGATTGCGGCCAGTTGTATCCATTACCAAGCGATGTTTACATTTCTGCCTCCCGTGTGGCAGTCTGAATGATCCTAGGTTGGCCCAGAGAGATCTTTCTCGAGACACTTTCGTACTGCTCTCTCTTCTGGGTCTTGGCAGCAACGAACATGTCACTCCTTCGTCTCACACACACTACGGTAACAGAGCTTTCCATGTATGTAATCGTGGTCAAAGGTGTCCGAGGGTTCTCTCTGTTGTCACTAACTACTATCTTTCTGTTCAGTAGCTCTGTCTCCGCCATCTGCGTGTGAGAGAGCATCATTTTCCTCTCTTCATGCCAACTGCTCGGTTCCTGTGTTGATGACAATCCCCTAGTGGTTCCCTTTCTTTCTCAGTAGCTACGTATAAGAAAAGAGTTCATTACGAACCCCCCCCCCCCCCC
>NW_027159676.1:0-210 GCF_002600585.1 Cystoisospora suis
GTAGGGGAGGTTCATACGCGCATTGGTTGGCGCGTTTGCCTCCACGGCGTTCCTTTCGAGGTTGACCGCCTTCTCCGGGAAGTGCTCCCTGCTCCTTCCTGCGGTCCCGACCTTCGTTCCACGGCCCGTCATGCCCTGTGTTGGGCCGTGGGTCTCTCCTACGACGCTGAGCGGGAGAGATTCGTTGAATCTCGCGAGGCCGAACTTGGC
>NW_027159677.1:0-222 GCF_002600585.1 Cystoisospora suis
TTCTTTCTTTTCTTTGTCTTTTTGTGTAGTGCATATTTTGTTTAAGAAGTGGGAGCTTCGTGCATTAGGTTCGTCACTCCCTGTCAATAAGGAGCCTTGGAAGTCTGTCGAGCTTTCCTTCATTTCTCATGATCCTTCGAAGTATCCTCCCCTAACCAACCCTCTTCCCCCCCCTCCATGCCCGCCTCCTTCAGCTCGTATCCCGTTTCTCTCTCTCCCGGC
>NW_027159678.1:0-218 GCF_002600585.1 Cystoisospora suis
TAGCATGGTGGAAGACCTGGAGGCAGTTCGTCCGGGAAAACATCGGCGTATTGTTCGAGTAATGCGGTCGTCCCCAGGGAAGCCGCTGCGTTCGTCTCCGTCTTCGGTTCCGCTATCACCACCACACAACTGAAGTCACAGTCACACAATTCTTGTCGCACCTCGTCGACACGAACGAGACAACACGCAAATGTTCCAGCATCGTCTTCGGTCGCACC
>NW_027159679.1:0-283 GCF_002600585.1 Cystoisospora suis
TGTCCATGTTGGTGTTGAGTGTATATGCATAGTGGAATCCTACATGTGTGACTGTGGGGCCCACAGGGGGAATGGGAGGCTACAAGTAGCACAGCTAGACAGAGGAAGAGAAGAGGTACCTAGTGGTATCTAGATTAGCTCCGTAACCCTTCTGGTTATGGAGAAATCGAATAGCGTGAATTAGAATAGAGTGGCGCAAAGTCGCGCAAAGTCGCCAGGGGCGACAGCGGCCCAATAGTAATACAGAAAATAGCGGATCTCGGCGACCAGAGCACCTCAGAGC
>NW_027159680.1:0-258 GCF_002600585.1 Cystoisospora suis
GCCGGAAAAAGTAGCGCAACAGGTAGCCGCAGTAATATGGAGAACGTGTCGGAAAGTGTACGAGAAGAACGAAACGGGAGTGGGTCAGTGTGTAAAGTGAAGTGTGAGCCAGCAATAGTCGTCCTGGATGAGGACAACCAAGTGTCGCCGTTCGTCGGCGTGGTGGCGCAAGACACGGAGAGCAAGCGTGTTTGCGCGGCAAGAGAGGTTGACAGTTTAGCTCAGAGTAGCGTTAAAGTCGAAACGAGTTCAGTTAAG
>NW_027159681.1:0-147 GCF_002600585.1 Cystoisospora suis
GGCGTGGTGGCGCAAGACACGGACAGCAAGCGTGTTTGCGCCGCAAGAGAGGTCGACAGTTTAGCTCAGAGTAGAGTTGAAGTCGAAACGAGTTCAGTTAAGGCTATTTACGGAGAGTTCGGAAATAAGCGAGGAAAGTTTAGTTGC
>NW_027159681.1:594-896 GCF_002600585.1 Cystoisospora suis
GCGAGGAGAATCGCACTACGGCGGTTATTGCGGGGGGGTTCGCGCGCAGCGAAGGCGCGGTAAACGGTTCGGGTGAAGACAGTCCCTCCACATCAGAATGGCAACGTGAGTGCGCAGAAATAGGAGTGTTAGAAACTATACTAGTGCAAAGCGAAGGGGCAGCAAAGCCGGAAGCATTGAATGTAAAGCGTGAGGACCGAGGGAACCGCGACGAAGAAAGTAGCGACAACCGGGGGGACGTAAGAACAAACGAAGCAGCGTGCCGTGAGGAAGTTCTAACAAAGGAGTGGAGCACGGGCACG
>NW_027159682.1:0-3423 GCF_002600585.1 Cystoisospora suis
CCTGCCTGCCGCTCACTGTATTCCTGCGTATCTGTATAGAGGAGGTCGAGCTATATAGAAGCACCCAGACGTCAATGGGACTGCCAGGGTTACGAGAGAGCTAAGAAGACAAAGGCAGAGACACAGGAGAGGTGATGATGAAGTGAGAACGGAAGAGGAGGGGGAAGTAGAGAACTAAAGAGAGATCGGGAGTGTGAGTTTGCTTTCAAGGACGTCGGAAGCTTGATACTTCAAACAGTAACTGAGTACCGACTGCTGCAGACCTCTATATACACGTACCTTTGCACTCACGAAACGTCACCCAGTAATGCGCTTCCGTAAGATTTCTCATGGAAGGTGGGAGTATTTGTTGTGCCTGTCAAAACCGCCGCGACCGCACTGTTGCTGAGTAGCCGCAGAATCGCTGTGGCTGCCCCGTGTCGATCCAGTGAGAAGCGTTGCCGGTAGTGGTAGGTCCTGTGCTACGAGCAGAGTGCTGGGATGCCCGTCCCTGTAGCAGCTCCTATGGTTGCTTGGAGGCACTGAGACTGCGGACCCGGCGGAGAGTTCGTGCGATCCGTCAGATTGCTCGGACGGGGTTCATGTCTACAGCGGAGAGACGTCCGGCTGACCGCAGGAAAGAGACGGAGTACACAGAAAGAAGATTCCTTCTGCAGTAATACGGTCTGCTGAGGTCTGTGTTGTTGAGCGGGGATGCACGAGCCTCACCGTAGAAGTGTTGCCCCGACACTCCGTGGACGCCAGTGGTTGTTGGCAGCTAGCGTGGAGCTTCGAACGCGCCTGAAACGTATGTCCTGCGTATGCTTGTGTTTGTCCGAGGAGAGTGTTCATTCTTAAGACAGAAGCGTAACCGTCATAGCAATTCGTGGCAGTGGCCTTGGTGAAGCCCCAGCATTTATAGTTGCGTAGCATTCTTTCACTGGTGCTTCTTGTACTAGGATTCAAGACGCAAATCACCAACCAAACAGAAGAGAGAACTCCTTCACTCCGTATGACCGTTCTTCGTCATACCAGTAACATACATATGCACGTGTCCGCACACATACGCCTGAGCCTACTGGTACGCGCTCCTGCTCTTACGTAAATATATATGTTCCACTTTCCTCTCCTCTCTTTGTTCTTTCTCTGTCACCCGGTGGCAGCCGGACCGCGGGGCCGAAAGCATGTCTCCTGAGAGGGTAGTCAGTCACCTTACTGCTAGTCGCGATCTTTCTTCCGTGTCCATTTCTGTTCAGGCTTTAGGAACAGTGGTTCAATATCTCCCCCAGGCCGAAAATGCTGGCCTACTGACAGCTTTTCCAATAATGCGGCCT
Source organism: Cystoisospora suis (assembly GCF_002600585.1). Classification (NCBI taxonomy): domain Eukaryota; phylum Apicomplexa; class Conoidasida; order Eucoccidiorida; family Sarcocystidae; genus Cystoisospora; species Cystoisospora suis. The sequence continues at coordinate 1,314 of NW_027159682.1, forward strand.
GGCAAGCCGATCACTCGGTCTCAGAAAGTTCGATCAGACGACAAAACAAGTAACCCTCAACCGTTCGGTCTGTCTGCGTGTCCGCGCAGTGTGAGTGATAGTCGTGAGAGTGATTTTCTCCTCAGAGTTCCTGCTCCACTACCCTACAACGGCCCTAGTCCATCCATTTCAGAGGCCGTGTATTTAAGTCTCTTTCCGTCTTCTACATGCGACGTTATCAAAAAACGGGGCAATCCTTTGTGACTACTTTCAGGATATCTCTAGTACGTACTCCCAGCTGCATACAGGAAGAATCTCACCGCAGATACACACGGGACCTCACCACCATGGAGGATAATGTGAAGCCGCGGCTTTTCCCCCGAGCTCCGCAATATCTGGAGCCAGACACTGGTAGCGAATCTATGTATATATACACAGCATACCATTATGCATAGGTGTATATATGTTTGCTCTGTACTGTTCTGCATATATATGCAGTTGGAGACATGCTATTTCTAGGCACGTCCTCAACATTTTGATGCATCTCTCTGTGTACATCGAGATCGTGTATAGTGTGCTTTTGTCTAGTCTCTTCTCTTCTTAGTGTGTGCGCGGCACCCAGCGTGGCCCTGAATCATTCATTATTGGTTCGTGTGTCTCTGCGTAGTAGTATCCCTTGGTTTCGGAGCAGTCTGTTTTTCACTGTAGCAGCTTTTCCGTCCAGAGTCCTAGAGGGACGACAGGATAAAGAAGAACACACGGACAGACGCATGTCTGCGGCTACTAAGAACATCAAAGGAACCCACAACCGAGACCTGTTTCTCTTCTTCACTACCTCTCTCGTCGCATAGTTACCCCACAGATAAAAAGACGTATTCATATATATAACTGTAAAGAATGTCTAGCAAGTGCATCCAATTAGTGTACCATGACCCATCAAGAACTAGAAATCTTTAACCCACTACAAACATGCCTACTTATTTGTACACACGTGTTACTCCTCTGACACATCCCTGAAGGTACGCATCACCAATCTGGGTATCAGTCCACAGCGAGTACCAATCTGTTTTTGTTGTGTGGGATTATTACAACATATCTCACAGAAGATAGGACGCGTAATCCAATAAAAACAGAGAGGACAAGACAAGGCTCTCTGAACCGGGATGCCCATAGTTTTTTTGCCCCTTCATGGGACAGAGAACTGACCAACGAGCCTTTCTCTGTTTCTAACCTCTTCTCTTTTCGCTATGCTTGCTCCCGTCACTCTTTCTTACCCGTCAGCCACGTTCCAATTCAACTGGCCACATTCCCTCCCCCCTTTGCACCGACTACGTTACACGAAAAAGGGCGCCTCTATCAACTTGTTTGTGCCACCTTTCTGCGTAGCCTATTCAACAACAGCTACATCAGCAGTCACGTAATGGGCTCCCTGCTGGTTCTTGAAGCCGGCTTTGTTCGTCACGGAAGCGAGAGTTCTTAACTTCAGTTTCGGGATCCCTGATTTTCTCCAGCTAGCCCTTCGACAACCCGGAGAAAAACAACACACACCAGACTGCTAGTTTCATAGTGTGTAAATGGATCAAACCAAAGGTGCCACGCGAATCTACATTCCGCGCGACGAACGGGACTGGTCCACTGAAAACATGCCTCGAGCACATTTGCCACGGAATGGACATAAAATGCACGAGACCGTACACTGAATTCACATCCCACCCTTGTGATGGCTCTGCACTCGTCGAAAAGCTTCGGGCGGTGTCCCAACACGGGAGAGAAGTCGCACCCGTGTCTGACCGTGAGGGAGACGCGACATCCGTGTCTGACTGTGCAGAGGGCGCACAGAGCTCCGCAACCTCTGGATGCTCCAGAGGAGCTCTGTCCCGCCTGTCTAGGAAAAGTGTAGATTCGCTGTGGCGGTGCAGACAGGCCAGCGAGTGTGGAGAAGCCCGGACTGTCATAAACCGACTTGGTGCCTGGCTACCACAATCACACAACTTGGCAGGTCACGTGGTAGTCATTCGAAAAAAAAACGAACTGTCCACGGAGCTTGGTCCAATCCTCATTGAAGGCGAAGATCGCGGACGGCACCTTATGACGCGGACGTGGCTGCTAAGGTCTGCAGTACACGTTAATG
>NW_027159683.1:0-186 GCF_002600585.1 Cystoisospora suis
TTCTCGTTCGTCTTCTCTTCGCCACACATCGGCTTTTCTGTTGTATTCTTCTCTACACTCTCAACTTTTTCTTCCCTTGTCACGGAACTTCCCGATGCTGCCACGCTTGTAGACGTCTCCGTTCCATTCGGTGTCTCAGACTGTCTATCCACTGAGAAGTCCTTGTTTTCATCTCTTTTCTGTCTT
>NW_027159683.1:215-12510 GCF_002600585.1 Cystoisospora suis
CATCTCCTCTCATCCTTCTCCTTCTCCTTAGACATTCTATAGCCCTTCGACGGGTCTCATCAACGCACTGCAGCGCATAGAGAATTGTCAGAGGAAGGCTCCGAGTCAACGGAAAGTTGCAGTCTTCTTGAAGGCTTTCCATTGAATGGGGCTGTTGCCATACCACCGGATCACAGTCATCTGGATGGAATTCTACTGGCCAAATCCAGTCATCCTCCTCCTCATTGTCATGCCGAGGCTGTTCTTCATCTTCTTTCTCATCATCTTTATCATCCTCGCGTCCGGTATGCTTTCTTTCTCGTTCTTTGGAGATGTTCTTGGCATATCAATTCGCTCTTCCTCCTTTCCTTTCGTGTCCTTGCTATCTGCACTTCGAGCGGGAGCTGACTTTGCCGGAGAGGTTTCGAGACTTCCTCCTAGAGAAGACGAAGAAGAAAGGGTTGAGGGTGAGGCCTCTTTCTCTATCTCCTTAACTAGGGAAGATTTGGATTTAGTATGATCTTTCACTGCCTCGTCGCCTAGAGAGGTTTCGCAGATTTTGTTCTCTCCCTTTGTAGGGGGGATGACACGCCTGGATGAAAATGAGGAAGAAGAATGTCTTTGCTCTTCCGTCATGGAAGGTTTCCCTCCTTCTTTTTCTTCTTGTTGTGAAGAAGTTCCCTTCATAGGCATAGCCTCTAGTTTGTTGCATGAGATCGCATCATGCTGATGCCCCTCTGGCTGCTTCGATGCCTTAGATGAAGACATGAACATCGATTTATACAGAGACTTCTCCTCTCGTCGATGAACACTTTCTTCTCGGCCTATCTCCTTAAGTAAACTCTTAGCTGCCGAGCTATCCGGCCGGCATGACAAAAGTTGATGAGTCACCTCTTCCGCTCGCTTGTATTCCTAGAAAAGTTTGCACACACCAAGGCGAAACTACGAAAGATCTCAAGCAGATATGCTGTGTGTTCTTCTTCTTCTAGATCATTAGTTCCTTGATCTTCGTCTACTTCTCACTCCCTCGGTAGAACTAACAGAGATTGTCTACCTAAGCATAGATAGAAGCAAGAAGAAGAATCCACGGATGCAGGGATATACGTATATCCGAAACAACCCACATGTACATACTTCGATAAATGTGAAGGAAGAAAGAAAGAGGGTTTTCTCGCTCTCTAGATAGCTCACCTGAAGTTCAAGATGTGCTTTGGCCATTCGTAGAAAAGCTTTTTCATTCGTAGGGTCATTTTGAAGGACTCGTTCGCAGTGCTCGATAGACCTTGCAAAACTTTTCTCCTTGAGCAATCCGGCAGCGAGATTTAGGTGAAGAGCGCCCTCTAAATCATACAACTCCCGCTGACTGGGAGCTGTACCTGCCATAGAGAAGAAGGAGGTATAAAGACAAGAATACTCTTGACACCGCCAGCTCTAGAGATAGATAGGACACGTGTCCCCTTAAGAGAGCGAATGGAGATTTCATACTCGGAAAGATTCAAGAGAAAGAGTAACAGAACCTATACAGAAACATCGCCTTCGTGTGCTCTTCAGAGAGCGGGGACCCACCCACCACGAGACGTCGATGGACTGTCGACACTCGAAGACACGTGAGGGTGGGTGGATGGATACATCTATAGACAGTGAGAACAAAAGAGATATCGATAGAAAGATAGAACAAGAGATATATCGATAGAGAGATAGGACAACAGAGATATCGATAGTCAGGTTTGCAGATACATGTAGATAGATGAGATAGCTGTGAAGTGAGTAAGGGAGCATGGATACGCCTTACGCCATGATGGGTATTGCACGCCTCGTATAGACCGGCGTAGGTACATGTAGACATCGGCACGTAGCTATAGAGATATAGAACAGTCACTCCGTCTTAGACGGATAATGGTAGCGAAAGGCAAACCAGCAAAGGCTGACAACGATGAATGAGAGACTACTCTTCCTTTTCCTCTTCTATTTCTTACCGGACACAGAGAGTTCATAGCAAAGCTTTAATGCGTGCCGCCAGATTTTAATGGCCTCTTTGTTCTCTCCCTGTGAAGACGACAGACCAACAAAGAGAACCACACACGCACGAGACATCATATAAATCAGGACATCTATGAGAGAACGCCGTCTTTCATTCATTTGCGAGAGAGCGTTCTAATACATACTCTGTTGGAAGACACCACAACTGATGTCTTCAAAAGGTCCATAATACATTCAGATACGGGTAAGTACGCCGCAGATAAGTACACAGGTGACTTCATGAAGTGAAGAAACAGGTGTTTTTCTCAGAAGCATACGAATGCAAGGAGAGTATCCACGAATCTGTGAGGGTCTATGGAGATGCCACTGCCGGTGTCCGGAGGAAATGTAAGAATGTTCTGAGGTGTCGCAGTGTGTGTGTTTTGCTTCAGTGCTTGTCGGGGGACGTGCCACCTGAGTGGCAAGAAGGGTGGAGAGAAGATGGTCAAGATGAAAAGAAATAAGGAGCCCTCAACTTGTATCTCTATCGCATGGTGGAGGCTGTAGTGCAGTCTTTCATACTTTCTTGGATGGGCACTTGTGTACCTCCTCGCTACAGTGTAAAGAAGACAGGCTCAGTGATGAAAGGAAGCAGACAAAGTAGCCCCTTCGTGGACAACGGTACACACTTTTTGGAAGAGTCTGTTTCCCTCCAACTTCTCCTCGGTAGCTTGTGTAAGCTTTTGCTTGCCCTCAGCAAGCGGATCTGCAGTCTCGTCGGGCAATACAGCTTCATCCTCTTCCTCGTGAGGAAGGGGACGTTCAGCAGCCTGGACCTCCGCCATATAGTGTTCGGAGAAGAACCAGAAAGGACTCTTTCGAGAGACAGATGAGATCAAGTGCGAACGGAGAACGGACAGATAGAAACCGATGTTCCGACTGAGGCAACGATTTTTAAAGCGAAGAAAAAGACGAAAGCTTCCCTCCCCTTCGGCTGATTACCTCGCTCTCCTGCTCCGTCTGTCGCTAGCTAGGAGGCAACGAAATTTCTGAAGCACTGTCAATCAATCAGAAAGGTGGAAGCAGAAAAGGAGCGCAGTGGCGGAGGAGTAAAAAACAGCGGTGACCTGCATTCACATCAGCTGGTTGAATGGTTTTACCAAAAACTACAGTTAGGTAACGACTTAGAACGCATCTCCATTAGTGTATTCAAGAGTAAGAGCGAGAAGACCCAAGTGTGCCGCAAGGAGTTAACCCAAGAAAACACGCGACACACCTTAGAGAGCCGCGCTGGCAGACCCTCAGTGCGTTCAACAGACTAAACTGGTCAACTACAGCTAACCGTGCTAAGTCAGCGGCGTCCACAGAGCAGAGGAACATCAAAACAACTCGTGTCCATCAAATCCAAAAGCGGTCCCGAAGACGCTGTACTGTCTCCAAGGTCCGGGCCGCCTCCAAGGCGCATGAGAAGCCTTGAAGACCGCGCCTTTTCCGGAGATGCATGCAGCCGTCGCAGCGGTCTCTCGGCTGAACGGCTGGCTGTCGGTGCTACGTGACTCACCAGGACGACAACGAGAAAAGCCCGTTGCCCCGGTGTGGCGTCAGTGAGCTTCCGGACCCGACTAAATCGTGCTCCTCTACGGATGAGCCTTAAGTCTTCTGGAGACCCGCGACGCAAGCCTGGACTGAAGGATCTGCATTTGTGATCCGGTACAGCTATGACCCAGCCGTAGTTGAAGGCCAGCCGCGTGCCCGTACTTTCTTTCCTGAAGGATACGTGTGGTCGGAAACTCGAGCTCGACCACTGGGTGCGTCTGCTCGTCCGCACAGGCTCCGCAACCGTGAGTCTCTTATGCAAAAGCACTCTGTCGAGACTGTAACGCCTGTGACGCACCCCCACGCGATGCCTCGTGTCCAGCTTCGGAGTGATAGTTGCGAACCGCCTACATCTGTGGTACGGTTAAGTTATGTTGTCTCGCGCGGTTCGCTTGATGAGCTGTGCGTGGACCGCCAGTCCCGGTGCGTCTCCGGGTCCACGTACCAGTTACTACAGTGGCCAGTCTAGCTCACGCGCTTTGACGACCCATTAACAAACAGGACAAGGACCCATGGGTAGACAAGACCTCAACGGCACTACTTTGGAGTTTTTGCCTTTCAAATGGTGCGTGCGGCATGGAGCACCCTCGGCGACGCCAGCCGACTCCGCAGATTCTCTGAACCAGGCGCGGCTTGCGTTGAGGCAAAGTTCAAAATGCCTCACGACCGGGAACACCAGGAGCGGTGGTGGGATCCTGAGAAAGGATCTCTTTTCTATCAGGGGGACAGATGCGAACCGCAAGTGATTCCAACGCCTTGGAGCTTAGTAAAAACTAGTAGTCTGCCACTAGCGAGTCCCGCCACCCTGCGGAATGCAGTGTTTCCTGAGAATCTTGTACCAGCCTGCATTCTGGAGCGCAGCGCCAGTGCGGTAAGATAGACTCCACGCAGCAACGGGAGCGGGGACGACTTAAATGGTGGGTGTGTGTGGCGGGGTGCTTCGCGAAGAAGAAAACTGTGCTCACGCCTCCGAACCAGCTGTGTGGTAGGCCGGCCCGCCCACACGCGAGTGAACCACACTTTATGTACGTGCGCTCACTTCCAAGAGACGATAAGGACCGTCGGACTTGTGCGAGGCCTGCCCAACCAACACTACAAGCGGGATTCGTGTCAGCAATACGCGGACACCGCCCTCACCTTTTGTCGCCAATTGCTTCACCCGGGCGGTCCACCCCTTTGCAATCTATCCGCCGCTCTTTCGCCGCTGCCCCTGCTGCGGTCCCGTCGAGCACACCTCTCGCGTAACAACTTCTAGGCGTCCCTTTTTCCGAATCGCCTGTTCGCGTAATCGACGCCTCTTTTCCCGAGCGAGAGACACCGTCTGGGTTATATTGGCAGGTGAGGCGAGCTGTAGAAACCGACCTGGAGAGAGCCCGCCCGCTTCAGTCGAAGCAGGACGCCGTCTACAGATGTATGCAGATACTAGGCTCGGTATCATGGGAAACGCAAACTAGGGTGCCCGGCGTCCGTTAAGGGTCCAGGTTGTAAAGGTTGGCACCCGGACTCGGGAGGTTCATATGTGTTGATCCGGTGCCGACGACACATAACGCGAGCTCCCACCAAATGCACCGAAACCGCCTGGCCGGCGGCCCACGCACAGCAGAGCGAATTACACGCATGCCAGCTAAGAACTAACCACACCAGAGCCGTAGGACGCTCGCAGTTACCGTTAGGCACCGCGGAGCGACACATCACCCCAGATCCGCTTCACATCGCTACGCAGACCCGTGAGAACAGAAGGCAGGACAGATTTCACACTGTCAGGCCCCAAAGCAGCTTCAGGACATTCTGAGGAGTCCAGAAAGGGCGCATCGTCTGCAACAAGGCGCCGATGTATTAGCTTCTGATCCACCTGGGCGGCAACGAGCGACAATGTGCGACTCAATCGCCTCCAGCAACTGTGTCCAGACTACTACTCCGGGAATACACCGGCGCGATTAGTGGCGTACGGGTCTTCCGCCGAATCAGAGTGCGGGGAAAAGACCATGGAGAGGCAGGCTGCGAGAAGCGCCCGTCTACTTTGGGACAAACAGCGATCCTAACGTAAACCGCGTCCTTCGAGGAGGTGAAGCTCGTCTCGGGACGGGAGAGACGACCCGCATGCGCATGTTAGCTGTTGTCATCGAACCCTGCTGAAGCTCGGTGGCGAGCGCCCTGTCGTGTAATTTGCGTGGCCATGCGTTGTATCCCGCAGACGCCGGGAGCCATCAGTGTAGACGTGCGCGAATGGCGAATAGCTGCTCTCAAGAGTAGCTTGTTTTCTTGGGGATTCTGTCCCCTTCAGCTCTCTTTAGCGCAGATCCACCTTTTTCTGGGGGGCTGTTTGAGGACTTGACAAACACGGGTTGCACTCCCTAGTTTAAGGAGGTCCCCCACAATGTCCCTTTAGGCGCGGTACGTGCGGCATGTCACGTGAGGTGCCTCCTCTCTTTCCCTGCTTTTCTCGGACACTCACTTAGTCCGTTTTTCTTCGCAAACGATTTCTGCTCATAAGCGCTTTCCTAGTGACTACGTTTCAGTCTCTGTCTGTGCTAGTGCAGGATGTTTCTTTTTTCATTGCCTTTGTAAGGCCTTCTTCGCTCTAGGTGAGTGTTTCGTTGGTTTCCTCTTCTCCTTTTGTATCTTTCATAACGACAGGATGCAATCGCCTCCAGCAGGGCGGGGGCGGCATATGGTCTTGCCGGCATGGATGACACAGGGCACCCAGAACGGTACCGGTGTTGCTTCGTCTACTCCAGCTGTCAATGGAATAACCTCCTCTCTTCCTCCCCCTTCCATTCCATCTCAGTCCACTGGATCTGTGACTCTTCCGGGGTCTGTCTCCTTACCAACTCCAGTGCCGTCGCCGTCAGCCAGTCCGGCTGTCCCGACATTTCCCGCGGCTTCCCTCTCCGCGTTCGGCTCCGGGGCCAATGCAGCACCGCCGCCGTCTGGGGGATCGCTCGCCAGTTCTGCACCGTCTTTCGGTCTTAAGGGCCCGTCCGACCTAAACTCGGGTTCAGGCGCAACTGCTGCCGAGACGACAGGTCAGTCGTCACCTCCCAGCGCGGAGAATGGGGTGCCAAAGAAGACTGCATACTCCGCGATAATTCGGCGGATCCGAGACGATGACAGCCCTAGCAGGAGTCGTAGCAGCTCGCCTAGCGAAGGAAGACGCCGGCACCGACGAAGCAGGTCCTGTTCCTCCAGTGAATCGGTGAAGCGGAAAAGGAGGAGCCGCAGCGGCTCCGGTCGGCGTCGGGGGGGACGCCACAGACAAAGCAGAAGAAGTGAGAGCAGGAGCGACCACGAAAAAAAGCGAAGCCGTCGAGGCCGCCGGCGATCGAGGAGCGCCAGTCGCGACCGCAGTCACAGGAAAATGGCAAAAAAGGGGTCCACCAGTAATCACGTCAGTACCCGAGGCAGAAGTCGAAGCGCTGAGAGGAGTCGAGAGCGCTATGGGAAGCGAGGCTCGGACGCAGGACGGAGAAATGGCTCCCCGTCCCCAGACCCCGCTCTCCAAACCACAGCTGCTACCGTTGCTGACCGGTGAGGGCAAAGTTAGTGGTGGATGAATTGGCCGGGGGGGATTCACGCATCGCATCGCTGCATCTTAGGCTGCCAGTTTCGCTATTCCAGTTTGTCGAGCTCCTCTTCTCAACCCCTCCTGTGTCTTTCCGGGAGGTTGGGACAGGTTCCTGGGGATGGGCGAAGACGTAAGGGCAGCGGCAGCACTCCGCTACACGACGGTTTCATGTCAAGTCGATTCATGTCTGTCTTGTAGCAGCTTTTACAAGTCGAGGCCGGAGTATTTCTCCGGAGATGATCCCTACGCCTCCACAACGTATGCGAAACTGCGACTCATCTGTGTGTGTCGTCCATGTGATGTGACGATGTATCAGGAGTGTATTTGTGCATGTCTGACGGAAGCATGATTCAACTCGCGATGACGGCTTCTATCGTCTCATTGTTTCATTTCTAAAGCATCAATGTGCGTCTAGGGCAAGCTAGCAGAGTTAGGTGACGTTGCAGCCATATGAGAAAAGAACGTGGAAAGAACTGCAGTGTATAGTTCTTTCTATGGTAGACTGTGTGAATCGCAAGCGTTGATTACATGCCTGTGACCTGCAGATGCTTAGGATGCTGAGGTACAAGTGCAAGGTCTGCAGCACATAAGACCGCGCGGATCCAAACGGCTACGTGACAGCCTTCTAGACTCCACGCTGTTGCTGTATTCTTCGTTTCATTCTTGGGAAGACTATCGTGTCTTTTCATGGAGTATCAGGAGAGAATCAGATTGCTTGCGTCCTCTCGATCTTTCATGTATCGACGTGAGTATGTATCCGGATTCTCCTAGTACCGTTGTATGTGCCCGGTGACGCCACAGCGAAGTGCAGTTCTTTAGTCGAGCTGGCGGTGGGGGCATGCAGTAATGTCTTCACTGTGGTTCGGTCGAGGGGTCCTAAAAAATGAGTGCTCAGGAGAAGAGGATTTGCTGGTGTCTCTGCGGGTTGAGAAAGGAGGCCTGTTGTGTCGGTGGGAGGTTAATGGTTGTCACGTTTTGGTCGATGATTCCTATCAAATGGCAAGTGTATGTACACATACCTTGGCAGAGAAGATGTCTCTGCGTGTGTACGGCGTTCAGGCTTCTAGAGTTAAGACAGCTTTCCCGATCAGCTAGAGCAAAGCGTCGTTCAGATCTCCTCATGTGTCTCGCCAAAAAAGACGTAGGCTGAACTGCGCTAGCTCTTTCGAGTCTCCTGTTGTTTTGATCTCTCTGTGTCTCCAGATGTGGTACTGGCGCTGAGCATGCTTTTCGGCACCGCTATCTTGCTTCTTTTGAGTACCGTTCGTCATTCCGCTATGTCTGTTATACATATATATGTATGTATATATATCGGACTGTACCTGCGCCCTAATGAACAGTTGCACGTAGTCTCTCGTTACGCGCGAGCGACGCACGCTCTCCAGGTGCACAGTGCATCTTGCGGCTCGCCCCACACGCAGGTCTGACAGTCCGAAGCCATACTAGCGCTTGTATCCACCCAAGCGTGACGGTGTTAACTCAAGTTCCGGAGAGAGCAGGGTAGGTGTATAGTCTTTTTTGTTATCTACACGACCGTATTCTTTATTTAACTATGGACTACGATCAAGGTCTTTGGTGGAATAGATAGCGCAAGAGAACTCCTCGCCTTCAGAGAGGCGATTTGTGGAGGATGTTGCTGTGAAAAGATGGCAAGTGATCTGATGTCCGTAGAAACAATGATCTATCTCGTCTCCTCTATCTTAGCACAATGGACGCGTCGTCCTCAGTTACACGGGACTAGCTGGTGAAGGGGAAGGAGGGGGGGGAAAGAACGATACAGGTTTTTATTTTGGTTGTATATCAAATGCTGTTTCTTTAAATTCAGTGGGCTCTTGCATGTACCTCGGTTGATCCGTTACTTGCTTGTGTGTCTTGCTCTCCAGGAGGATTTTTATGCGGAGGATCGCTATGGCAAGGGGTACCGTAGAGACGCTTTTGTATCTGAGTAAGTTAGTTTTCTTACTATCACCTCTGCCATAGTCTTCTCTGTTCATCAATCTTCGTATGCCTGATTGGACCAGAGCTGAACCCGCGTCGGTTCTGTACCTAGATGAAGAGCGAACTTGAGGGGATGTATTCGTTTGTAAAAGAGAAGCAACCTTCTGTTACGTCGCTTCGTCATTTGCTGGTCAGTCACGTGTGCGGAGACACTAAGTCTCTCCGTCTTCTGAGTGTGCTCCTCGGATACTTGTTTCGCACGCTGGTTTCTAACAGACTAGTACACTTGGAATCAATGGCTGTATCGATTACCCGTATCATAGGCATTTTGTAGGTAGTGGTGTTCCCCCCTTCATGCTGTGTGACGTGCGCGACACCCCCGTCAGTACTTAACTGTGTGTATGTGTCTACAGCATGGTCCTTAATGCACCGGAGACGAAGGTGCGCTTGAACAAGCGGCTTTTCCTAGAGGCGTCCGAGGTATGCCCTGCATTATGCCCCAGCAACAAACATAAGGGGCGGCGCCTGTCTTAGCGTTTGGGCGTACGTCTCGTTATACTGAGAACTATAGATGGGGTGATATGGGAAATAGTATTTTGAGATGCGGAAGTGTAAGAGAACGTTGTACCGTTCTCTTACACTTCCAGAAGACTTGGGTACAAGGGGCTTCGTGTCCCCTCGCCTCCATCTCCTGCCTCACTCTCCTGTGGCATGGAAAGACGGTTGACAGACAGTGTCGTCTTCACTGTAGAAAGCTTCTTCTGTCTATTGTTGGGCGGGTTCGCCTTGTATTTCTGCGGCTCCGTGTATGCAGACACACTCGTTCTGTGTGGATTTGGAGGAGCGCTCCGGAGAAAAGGACGAGATCATCCTGTATGAGTGCGTTGACGGTCGAATAGTCCGCGTGTACTGTTTCAGAGGTACGGATCGCAGCACTGGACAGACGGGCTGAGAAGGGAGGAGGATGGTAGTGGATCGAGAACTTCGGGCGTACCAGGGCAATAGACTGACGTTTAGTAGGATTGCCAGGTGCCTTTGCTTCTTCACAAAGGGGGAGCTGTCCGTTTTAGTGCATGAACTTCTGGTGTGCTTCCTCGGCAGTGATAAGCTGGTAGTGATGTAGCATACAAGTCTGCTTGTTGCATAGGTGTCTTGATAACACTTACGTAGAAGGCAAGTGTGTGCACACACATGTGTCTATGCATCTGAACATACATCATCTAAGCAAGGCGTTGTTGTGCAGGGGCACTGGTTTACTTCTCTTCCCGTGTCCCATCTGTAGGGGTGTCTGGTGCGTTTTGGTTGCGGACGTAGATGTCCATGCGGGTGTGTCCCAAGACAACGCTAACTCGCATGGTGCTCATCTCCTGGATGTGGATGTGCAGATAGTGAGGGTCTCGTCAGGGAAAAGGTTCCCTTAGAGAAGTTCAAGAAGGCGAGGATTTACGAGAAGGCCTGGAAGTATTGCTCAAGGAAAGGTCAGTTCGTGTCCGCGGTTGGAGTCACTCTGGCAATCGTGCGCCGTGCTGTGTAGTTTAAGACCGGTCCAGGCACGAGAGAGAAGAATTATCATGCGCACATGTTACCTAGAAACCCCGGGACCAAAGGGACATTTGTGTGGCGAAAGAGAAGAAGCAGGGCAGACCGACTGCAGTTAATTCTTGCTGACACACCACTATGGAAGCGTTCAGCATGGTGCAGTCTCTTACGCTATTCGGCAAGCCGTCCGCTAAGTCATCTGACCATGTACAGACTGCGTTGTAATAGCTGTTTGGACGCGCGGGAGACTATTATTATTAGACAACCAGCCGCGGCAAGTGGTTCCTCATGGTGGGTTGTTGTATCCGGTACGTGGTCCTTTCAGGCGTCCCTTCTGGAGCACAGCATCATTACTTTGACTACGTTAATGCTCCCGAAGTCGTTGGCTGATACTTTTCTTCTTGGGTAATTGGCGCGGCCTCAGTGAGGTTTACTTTGCTGTCAGACCGGGAAAGGGAATTCCTCAGAAAGAAAGACCGCTCCAAGGAGACTTTTTTTTTCAAGTACGTTGTGGCGTGTGCGTAGACGTGAAGATAATCACAGTTGAGCGTGTGCTCTTGTGAGTCAAAAGAAATGTGGATTCAGCTTCTTTTTGACGGCGTCTAACGGGCCAACTGGCAGGTGTCTCCTTACTTGAAGAAATCCAACAGCCACCGCGACTGGTGGCTTTGCCCGGGATAAATACAGTTCTGGCGAGTGTTCACAAATTGGCTTGATCCGTGTCAACGGACAGTTGCGTTGGCCGCGACGCTGTCACAACGTACTTTTGATGTATTGCTACCATCGATCGTTTATATATATATATATATACATATACACGACACACTTGAGACTGAGGTTTCTGTCCGAGGCTGTCTTAACAGTCTTGTTGATCTGTTTTTGCTCCTGAAGTGGGTTTACCTCGAGGTCGCAGAAAGTAAACTCGACACCTCAAAGGGGGGACACTCCGTGTCATCCCTGTTTTGTCGAAAACTGTTAGCAGAGCCACTGTGGCTATTCTTAACGTCTGCTTTTAGGCATCGCGTCGTCTCCGGTGGGAGAGAACGCAAGGTATAGGATCTGAGAGGACATTTGCAGCCGAAGCATAAGCAAACGTCCAATGCCAAAGTATCCAGTGAAGCTACGCACCACAGTTTGTTTGNNCGTTTTTCCCGAGGTTCTCCCATAGGCCCAAACGGTCACCGCGCCTACACGTTCTGAATGCGGTGAAGAAAACTGGCAGAGGGGAAAGTGGGTTAGAAGGGAAAGCCGTGAGGCGCCGCGCGCGATGAACTGTTTAAATACCAGGGTGGTAGGCACAACAGAGAAGAGGGCGAGGTACCACAAGTCTTGCCACGGCCACGCTTGACGACGTCACTTGGTCACATGCAGCAGCTCCGATTGAGTAGTTAGCTCCTCTATGGACATACCTCGGACGTAGCTCCCCGGCCAGACTTAGGCTACAGATAAGATGGAGCGTGGCACTTGCGAGCTTGTTCCCATTCTCCCCCTTGGTGGCCAACAGCTATCGCTCCAGCTCAAACGAGCTCTACACGACAATGCTGGGGCTCTTCTGGGAAAGTCGAGATCCGGGATCATCGCGTTTTTTCTGTTCTGAGCTAAGCCACTGGGAACTTTGAGTCACACCGCTGCATCAGGGTGACAGGATGCCGACAGCCGGGTCGTCCTGCTACGTGTCCGGTTTCTGAGAGACGGGTTGTCACTACTTTCTGATATGCT
>NW_027159684.1:0-3804 GCF_002600585.1 Cystoisospora suis
CTTCTTCTTTAGTCAGGTGTATATACACCTGACTAAAGAAGAAGAAGAGACGAATGGCATAAAGACTCCTAGAAAAATAAACAACAAGAAGAAGAGAAAGACATTCAAGCGGCTCAAACATGAATGGAATCTCCAGGAAATCTCTTTCTTTTCTCCTCTTTCTCTTCAGAGGCACAAAGCAAGAATCCCGACAAAGAGAAATACAACTGAGAGAAAACAATGTCTTTCCTTGAGAAGAAAGAAGACTCCCGTTAAAACTTCATTTCTTTCTTTCCTTCTCTGCCAGACCACTCTTCAGGATCAATCTGCTTCTCTTCTTCTTTCCTCTTCTTCTTCTTCTTCACTAGCAGAGAAATCGCCCTTGTGCATGTATTAGGTATTTCTGTCTTGTGTTGAAACAGAGAGAGAGAGAGAGAGGAGAGCACGTGAAGGTGCTTTCTGTGGATTGATAGAAATTCCTTTACCTTGATTCGCGTGTAAAGAAGCTAGTGTAGACGTCGAGACTCTTTCTCTCTCTCTTTCATCTTCTCCCCCTCTTCCTTTCTCTCCTCTACGATCTCCATACACAAGCAACTGCACGCAACCTATCTGAAGAGCTAGGTGTACATACACCCCACCCAACACAAACATCGAGAGGAACAGGAAGAAGAAAGGAAAAAGGAATGAAAGAGAGCAAAGAAGAAGGAGAAGGAGAAACAGGAAGATCAAGAGAAAGGAGAAGAAGAACACATGAAAAGAAAGAGACAATAGAGAGAGAAGAAGAGAATGCTCGCATTTCTAGTTGGTATCTATCTACCCGCCCATCTACGTTTCTATCCATCTATCTATCTAGTCTGTAGGTACACTATAAGGAAGGCTGTGAGAATGAGAAGTAGAGAAAGAAAAGAAAGAAAGAGCTTGAAGATCACGAAGAGAATAGAACACGAAAGAAAGAAAGCGAAAAGGAGATGAAAGACAAGCAGAAAAAGAGAGACTGATCTAAAGGTAAAGAAGAAGAAGAGATAGAAAGACAAGAAGAAAAGAGAGAAAGAGATAGACTTATGAAGTGTAGAGAGAGCGTGTAAAGAAGCTTTACGTCTTTCTCCTTCATACAGATGTATATATCATCTTTTTGTATAGACCAAAGAAGACTTCTCTTAAACACTTCTCCTCCCACCCTTCTTCTTCTTCTTACAGATCTCTCCCTCTCTGTCTCTCGATCGATCACGAGAGAAGAAGAGAAAGAAAAAACCTAGGCGACCAAGAAGAAAGACGAATAGAGCGACGGCCTTTGCCCGAAGGAAAGAAGAAGAAGAGATATGAAATTAAAGAGAAAGAAGAGAGAGAGAGAGAAAGAGAGAGACAAAATCGAGCTCACCTGGACAGGCTACCAATACAGTCCCCCCTAATGAGGAAGAAGAAGAAGAGAGAGAAGCTTGACCTTCGCAAGAAGAAGAAGAAAAGGCAGAAGAAGATGAAGAAGAGGAGGACTTATGAAGAGAAGCAATAGCACATATAGCTCTTAGATTAGGCGAGGTGGGGATCGTGTCAATAAGAAGAAGGTCGCGAAGTCGATAGAGACAGATCTTCTCTCGCAGGATCACCACCAATCTAAGCACAGAAAGATACACATTCAGAGGTTCTTTCCTTTAACCGAGCCAGGTGTACATACACTCTCTCTCTCTTCCCTACCTTTTTACTCTCCTCCTGCAATAGTGAGGCCTAGATGTAAAGACTTCTCTTCACTCATAGAAGAGAAGACAAACATTTCTATAAAGTCCTAACAAAGACCTCGAAGATCTAGCTTATTTCGCGAATGAAGGAAAGAATTGACGTATATAAAACTCCACTCGTAGATGAAGAGGAAGAAGAGGAAAAAGAAAAGAAAAGAAGAAGAAAAGAAAGATACTTGTCGAGACGAGAGAAGATGAGAGAGAGAATTCCATCACCCCCCTGACTCCCCTTCACTCCCTACATGCATGCAACGTTCGGTAGGAAAGTCTACTTATCTCAGAGAGAAGAGAGGATGCCTCTCTCCAAAGAGAAACATACAAGAAGAGACAACAGAGAGGAAAGAAGGAGAGTAGAGAGTGAAGAAGGACCAAAGAATAGAAAGATCGTTGTGTAGAAAGCAGT
Organism: Cystoisospora suis; assembly: GCF_002600585.1. Lineage (NCBI taxonomy): Eukaryota > Apicomplexa > Conoidasida > Eucoccidiorida > Sarcocystidae > Cystoisospora > Cystoisospora suis. The sequence goes on from NW_027159684.1 coordinate 2,116, forward strand.
AGGGGTCTCCATTCATTCTTTTATGGTGTACATACACTTCCTTCAGCATTTGGATCGAACGTATAGGAGAATAGAACTGCAGCTGAACGACCGCCTTCTCTTGTCGATCATCCCAAATAACGCACACGTCTTCACACCATCGAGACTTCTTCACACTCCACGTCTCTTCTTCTTCTCCTTGTCTTCTTCCTCCTCCTCGCCGTCGCCCTCTTCCTGCTGAAAGAAAGCGAGATGAGCTAGATGGACCGTCTGCAAGCCCCAGCGAAGGAAAGAAAGAAAGAATACGAAAAGGTGAGCCTATGGATGAGACGCGAATTGTTTTGCTCGAAGTGTTTCTATATTAGCATCTATATCTAATAGATATTTTATAAGTGACACTCGAGATATCTGGGGGGTGTGACATACATAGAGACACATACATAGAGATGTTTAACAAAGAGATCATGGAGAGGCTGGATCTTTCTTCTTCTTCTTCTTGTTTCTCTACAGAAAGAAGGATGAAAAAGAAAGAAGAAGGAAAAGATAGACAGATGTCTTTGCTTAGCATTTCTCCTCCTTGGCAAGTCATATCTTTATCTTGAAGTTATTCTTTGTCTCTCACACATACAGCCTATACATAAACTTCGCATCAGGTGTACATACACCCCACGGCGTCCTGCTGTTCCTTCATTCACGAAGAGGAAACGAAAAAGAAGCTAGGTGTTACGTAAGCTATCTATCTATCTTTAATCTATCTATCTATCTATCTATCTATCTTCAGACTCTCTACTTATCTGTCTTTTCACAGCATTGTGCTAATCGTGACTCCAGAAGAAAGGAGAAAAGAAGACGGAAGAAGGAAGAAGCGAGAAGAAAAGGGAAGAGAGAAGACGACTTACTTCCTACAAGAGCTAGAATATTGCATGTGTAGAGCATCTCAACCACTAGTAAACCTCGTCGACGATGAGCCCCCTTTCTCGTTCTTCTTACTCCTCTTCTTTCTTCTTCTTCTACTCCTCGGCTCGACGAAGAGTTTGAAGGGAGCCCTCGCATGCTGCTCTCCCCCCCATCTTCTTCTTCTTGATCTGCGCGAGCTTCATCGAATTCCCTCGTCAAATCTGTAAAGAAGGAAAAGAAGACGGAGACAGAAGAAGAGATAGAAAAAAGAAGGAGATCGAAGAGACAAAAGAAGAAAAGAAGAAAGAAAGATCTTCGTCACTCACTCCATCCCCAATAGATGCCTACAGACCTATACAATATGCACACGTCCTCTACCTTGTCTGCTCCTCCTGACTATCTAGATCTATCTACAGATAGGTGAGATCTATGCATATACCAATAGAGATCTATGCATAGACCTATATCAATAGATAGATAGATAGATACAGATGACTGACCGAGTAGACAGGGTTTGAAAGAAGTTGTATGTATATGAGATGAGAGAGATATAGAAAAAGGCTACGAAGAAAGGCAGACACCGTACCTAGCCCCCCCCCTGTCTATCTTAGATTTGTCTGTCTCCCTCTCTCTCCAATAATACCTTCCTGTCTCTTACCTCTCACACACACACGCATAGAGAGAAAGAAAGACACATACATCTATACACATACATCTATACACATACATATACATACACATACATCTATACACATACATCTATACACATACATCTATACACATACATCTATACACATACATCTATACACATAC
>NW_027159685.1:0-198 GCF_002600585.1 Cystoisospora suis
GTGGTAGGTCTTGGAACACGTCGGAGAACTCGTCTAGGAGGTTTCCGACGTCTGAGTCGACTTCGATACCTTCTTGTTTGAGTCTCTCGCTTGGTCGTACACTGGTTCCGTTCTTTTTCTGACCGCTCATCGTTTGGACTGTGCCCGTGATAGGTTCTAACCTTTCTAGCTTGATGGCGTAGACCACGTCTACGTCGC
>NW_027159685.1:705-863 GCF_002600585.1 Cystoisospora suis
AAGATCAGATCGTGTCCTAACGCTGCAACGAGTAGATGGTGATATCCTTCCCAGTTTCCCACCTTCAGTTTGACTCTGGGCACCCAGTACGATGTCTCTAGGGGTGGTCCAGAGATGCCTGAGAAGGAATAGGCCTTCTTGAGGAGTTTTGGCTTTGC
>NW_027159686.1:0-360 GCF_002600585.1 Cystoisospora suis
ACGGTGCGCAACGCCACATATGTACAGGAAGCGCCCCTGCGTCATGAACTCGCTCATGACGACGGTGTTCCCAACGATTTGGAACACGTCCTCCACGTCCAACTCCCTCAAACGAAGATACCACACGCAACAAAGCCAGTCATCCGAGGCCGCGTCCAGCCACTCCCTAAGAAGCATACGACTTCGCATTTGCGCTCGGTAGCGCAGGAACATTCGCAGGAAGGGAAACACGGAATCGTCGGGGGGCAGCACGGGCAATGGAGAAACGACGGAGCCGAGGGGACAAAGCTCGTCCACAGCATTCAGGATCCGCCCTGCAACACATTAGCACAGCGCAAGAACAGGTCAGAAAAGCAATGT
>NW_027159686.1:782-1261 GCF_002600585.1 Cystoisospora suis
GAGCCAGGCCGGGCCCCAGCCAGGCGCCGCGGCCGCACACCAGAGGCGCCAAAGTGAGGAAGATGGAAGGATAGGGAACATAAGGAGTAAGAGCACCCCAAGTCCGGGCAAATTAAAAGCAAGAGGAAGAAAAGAGCTAGTCAACAAACCCCTACTCGTAGAAAAAAGATTGAAAGTAAACAAGTTACTAAGGGGCCCCTTCCAGCAAGGTCACCCCAGAGCACCTCCCAAGCGAGACGAGAAACGAACTCAAGTGAATTTCGCAAAAACGGTGGATCCCCAGCCGGTCGCTCCCGGAGAAAGAGTTGGAGGAAAGGAAGAGGCTTATGTTTGTTTTGGTCCGACCGGAAAATGCGACAAAATAAAGAACTTATTCAAGAAACCTTGCATTTCCTGCAAACGGTTTCTGCGGGAAGTTGCGCACACACCTCCCGCCCAATCCAAGGCACAGGAGCACCAACAAAACACCGTACGGAAGA
>NW_027159687.1:0-1636 GCF_002600585.1 Cystoisospora suis
CGAAGATGAAGATCTTTGACAAGCTTTCTGGCCTTTCGCTAAGCCTTTATGCGTTTCCTTGGCTTGTGTAAACGATTCTGAATACTTGCCTGCTTAGTTAGGCTCCCCTAGGAGCCATACCACCTATTTTCCGGAATCCCCGGACCGTGGATTCCCCCCTACCGATCCGTGGCCCATCGTAACTGCCCGACTATTGGGTTGAGTTTCGGCCTAACTTTCTGCCCTTTTAGACCATTACCCCACTTTTAGTTTATGGATAGGTTTTTCTATTTTCGATGACTTCATTAGACTCCCCTAAGAGCCCTACTTATCTCGTGTGTGGGCCGTGCTGCTGCCGTGCTACCTAGCGCGATGTCGCCGTGGCGCGAAAGGTTCGGGTCTGCGGATATGCTGAAAAATATCTTCCCGCCTTAATGAGGGGTTATAATAATTTCTAAAACTGCACGTGACGCCTAACGCACGTTGCATCAGCTTTAGAAGTGGCCTGGCTGCTGAGATCAGCCAAAATCGTGCCTTGCTGCGGGTGAGTCGCGGGGTAGGCAGCACCTTGCCCCGGCTCTAGGCTGATTTGGTAAAAAATATCGATTTCCGACTACGGCCCTCATTTAGGTATTTTCAGCCTCTTTGTAATAGATGTAAAGGGGATGTAGGGGTCAAGTACCAGGGGCCGTAGTACGCGGCAAACCGTTTGAACGACACCCCGCACGCCTTTCAAGACCATTGAGGCCACACCAGTTACAAAGACAATGCCTAAATAATCTAAAATTGATTAAGCGAAAATAAGGTGAGGCGTGTCACCAAATCATTCTCGTTCGCAATTCCCGCTAATCTATTACGTATTGGACTCTCCGTGCGATACCGCCCGGTAGGCCCAGCCCTCGCGAATGAGTCCCCGGCGCCGGGCGAGGGTTGCGCGGACACCAACCGCGCTACACCATGCGTCGAGAAGTGGACTCGACTTTCGCTTACGAAAGATATAACCGAATTAAGCAAGCTAAAAGGTTTAGCGTTTTTCCTTAGAAAAATAGAGATTACCCTCGATAACATAATGGAGTTCAAACACCCGACAACACTTCGCACGTCGCTCAAACCACACGACTCACTTTACGGCTTCGTCGCCGATCACTCGAACTACTCCGGACTCGAAGTCCCAACACTCCTTCTCACTCTGCTGACTAAACTAGGTTAAGGACGTTCCCACCCAAACTCGATAGACTCGAAAGACCTGCTCTTTAGCTTTAGTGAAGGAGTGTATTAATTCTTCTGCTTTGAGGATCGCCTCAGCGCTACGGTCGCGTTAGGCTCCCCAGGGCTAAGTCGAGTGTGGGATCGCGTGCGGCGTGCGCCGTTCGCAGCTACCGAGCAGTGGACGACTCGATTATTAGCCGCCTCGCACCTAATAATTATTAGAATAGTCAACTAGAGCTTCTATCATACAAAACTAACTGAAGTAAACTCTGAGTACGTTACCGCTAACTTCCTATGTGTCTCCTCGTGCTCCGCTGCGCTGTGCTAACTGTGCTGGCTGCCTGTCCGCTATGCTGACACAAGGTTTGTTCGTTTACCACTCAATTATGCGTACGTATAGGCCAGGAAGGGACGAGCGCACGCGGGATAATGGGGGCTGGTCGGCGCA
>NW_027159687.1:1941-2184 GCF_002600585.1 Cystoisospora suis
GAGGTTCGGGAGTACGCAAAGGGGAAAGGTAGACCGGGGGATAACGTGCGGGAGTGTAAGGAGAAAGGGGGCGGAAGCGGTCTTACCGCAGTTCGTGATACTGGGAAAGGCGGAGAGTAACTCGCCATTTACTGAACCGGAAACGGTTCAGCCGGCGGGCAGAATGCAAGTAGGAGGGGTGCTGGTGCGAAATAGAACGTATGCGGAGGCGGTAAAATTAGGGGGGAAAGCTATTCCTGCAAG
>NW_027159688.1:0-4358 GCF_002600585.1 Cystoisospora suis
CGGGTAATCCCTTTCGACCGGCATATCAGTTTGTCCCGAGGCTCTAGTAATTGTTTTATCGAGTGATGCATCCTTCGACCGGATTGAGACTGACGCAGGGAGACTCAGCAACTGTCGAAGGATAGCCATGACGGCCGTAGGGCTGTCCCTTTGGCTACTAGCAGCAGAGGTCTCCAATGAGAAGCTAGCCACTACTCCGCAGGCGGGGCCGTACTGGGATAAGCTGGCTGGCTGTTGCCTTCGTCCCGGTCATCAACAAATGACACTAGCGGCAATTTCCTTGCACACGCCCTAGTGCCCACTTAATGATTCCCGAGTCACCTCCCTTGCAGGGCGATAGTCAAACATTTTGTTTACATTTCGCGTTTCAGCACTTGCTTTTCTGTTGTTGTAAGCACCATGGATTCCCGTCAATTCTCTCACTCACACGGCGGATTGCTAAGGTGGCCGGGAAGGAACCTGGCTTGGAAGCTGAGCTGGAATCTGGTGCTCTTCTCTTGCATCGGTGTTATCCTTGCCCCTACTTTGGGGCATGCACTTCGTCATAAGGGAAAGAATAGTCTGGCGTCCGCAACAACGCCACTTGCAGACGCCAACGGGAAGGAGCACACCTTTACCTGCCCTGGAGCGGCAGAGCAAGCGAGCGGGTCTCCGACTGAGCTTTCTGGCACTTTGTCCGAGGCAGTGCCGAAGCTGTTACTCGAGTGCGCGGAAGGGACCACCGTTGTGCCTACAAAGCTCACCGAAGGGTTGGTTTGTCCGGCAGACTTGCCTAGTAAAGATTTGACAAAGTGCAAGGACACGGGTGCAGCAGCAAGAGACGATGAGAAACAGGCTGTGAGTTTATCGGAGCTGATGGGCGGCGCCAGTTCCCCTGCGGTGAAATGGGAAAAGCAGTCCACGGAGTCTACAAATCGCAAGACGGTGTATACCCTTAGCCTTCCAGCAGCTCCTCTACCGTTGGTCGATAGTTCATTCGTAACCGGCTGCCAGGGACAGCCGAGCCAGCCGAAGCAGCAGTGTGTGGCCACCGTGACTGTTGAGGCGAGGAAATCCGCTGCCAACGGCCAGACTGTGTACTGCGCGTACGGTAAGAACAGCAATGATCCCACCAAACGTCCAACAGTCACGATGACCACCAAGGACAACAAAATGACTCTCGTGTGCGGGAACAAGGAGAAAACTGTTGTGCAGCCAAAGAATTACACGACACACTACTGCTCAGATGAAAAGGTATCCGATACCTGCACAACGACAGCGGGAGAGTACAAGAGCTTCATCACGGACTTCCAGGACACCTGGTGGACCAAGGATGAAGCTACGAATAGCGTTACCCTGACTATTCCTCCGGAGCACTTCCCTGCTTCGGCGAAGACGATCCATCTTGGCTGCCAGTACAGTCCCCCCCCAGTTGCAGGAGATAATCAAAAAGCTGGAGCAGGACCAACCGCCTGCGTTGTGGACGTGGTCATCAGTGCAAAAGATAGCGCAGGGAGGACTGTCGCAGTTTTGCCAGCTGTCACAGTGGGAGGAATAGCTTTGGCTGTCTCATTGGCGGTGTGGTTCTAGGCCGTTATAACTCATCCCGTGTATGACCAGAGAGAACATACATACGGAAGTGCACCCGGCTGCTTGATGTGTCACACGTCAAGGAGTGCGGAAATGGTAGTACCTTTTTTGTTTGGAGGGAGTGACTGTGTGTGCCTGTACGAGGTGACGAAAGCTGCGGCGTCAGGAGGGGCACTTGTAAGGACGTCGGGCTTCTCTTTTTGAAATCGGTCCAGACAGCCGTGTGCGCAGTTACCAAAGAGTGACGTGCCTTGCAGGAGGGGCCACGGACCTCTGCCTGATCGTGCTCTTCTTCTCCAACCAGAGAGACGCGTTGCCACAGGGGTGGAGGGGCAACCTGGCATTGTCGTTTGGGACTTGGTGCTTCAGGTTGGGGATGCAAGGCAACTATGTAGGCGGTTCGAAGGTGTATGGTTTAGTGTCGTGGTATAGCGTGATCTCGGTTATGCGGTGATTTTCGGCGATGTGATTCGATTGCCACGGCGTGGTATTCGCGCCGTGCACAAGCTTCAGCAAATGAAGCGAATGCAGTTGTGGTAGCTGTCACTTCCGTAGTGCGCTGTGTGTGTGTATCGTTCCACCGTCTGAGGTAGGAGTGCCGCGTTTCAGGACACGGCACGTGTTACACTTTGGCGCGATGATGTTTTTCTCGGTCCGGAAGTTAGGCGCTGTACACGGATCGGGACACGAGACAAAATGTCTTTTGGAAAATCGTGCTTCTCTTGACTTGTGACGCATCAATCTCATGCTGGAAGCATAGTGAGATGCATCTGCGATAGCTTGATGTGAAGGCAAGCTCAAGATTCGGGATAACTCGACAGGGGGAGGCGGTGCTGGTAAAGCGTTAGTACTACCCGAAGTTGTGCTGGTAGAGCGTTAGTACTAGCCGGAGTTGAGCTGGCAGAGCGTCAGTAGTACCTGAAGTGGTGGCATCTCACGGCCACTTTTGCGGAAAACGACTCCGCAGTCCTTTCCGGGCGGCACATAACCCAAGATGCTCTTGAGCAGGCTGTTCCCGAGTGTAGACACAGGCACGTTACCTGACGAGTTTGGTCATGGGAGCAAGGCAAAGGTGTGGTTCCTGTTCTCCTGCCGGCAACCTGTCGGAGAGGACCGACTGATAGCTCTGCCAAGCAGCAGCTGCAATGGCGAAGGATGGAGCACGAATTAGTCCTTTCGAAACTGGTCACTGTGAAGTGAGGTACGTTCCCCGACACTGCCCACGGGCAAGATGCGGGTGACATTTGGAACCGCGGGTGGGCGGTAGTCCAGGAGGGATCCGCGACGCTACGAAGATGGATCGACAGCCCTTGTTTTGCACAAGTACTTCACCTCGGATCCCATGCTCGACGGTTTAGCCATGGACATTTATGTGTAATTCGAACTGTCATCTCATCGGGATCGTTCCGGAGAGACCTAATCTCTCAAAGTAAGAAGGGGGGGGTCGCGCCAAGGTCGTCCTATGGGACCAAGTCGAGAAGGGCAAGACAAATGCACTACCCTTAAACTACTCAGTCCCTGGGTAGGCTCAAAGTACAACACAAGAATACACCCGGTCAGGCGACACGCGCCCGCACCTCCTCCCCGTTGTCCGGGCACAAGAATCGTCTCCCTCTCTTTTTTAGGACCGTTGATCGGAGATGATCAAAAAGAGGAGGCATCCAGCGCATAGCATGCATCAGCAACCACAGTGATCTTCGCTCTTCTTCTAGAGATTTTCCTGTCTTTCCCCACTTTCGCCCGAACTTTTCGACACTTTTGTTCCCCCTCTTCCATACTTTATCGCACTTTCAGCCCTAACGATGGCGAGCCACTGCTGGGTCTTCTGACTATCCACTAGATGTTCTTCTGGTCCTCACACAAGTGCTCCCGTCCACGAGCGTAACGTTAAACTCGGTGATCGCTTATTGCCCTTCTCTGGCTGTTCTAAGCCCCCTGAATTTCATTCTCTCCTTCCACAGGCTCCGTAAAAAAGAAATTTCATACCATAGAGATTCTTCGCCTTGCGCCTTTAGCAAAGAATCATTCCCACGGGATGTGCTAGCACCGACGAAAGCAGCTTCGACTCAAACTGATACAATCTAGTCCCTACTACAATTTCAAAGACCATTCGGATGTCAAACGAGAGGACCTAGATGAGGTTTGTATTCTAGGCCTACGGACGTATATGCGTATATGTGCCCACATTCTTCGCCTACGTCGGTATAGACGTACGCGCCCGAGGACGGAAGGTAAGAGTTCTCCTCCCGTCAGATCATACAGTACACGTATCTACTGCAATACTCATTTTCCTCTAATCTCCTTTCTTGGTCCCACCTGACACCTAGGTGGCTAACCAGATCGTATGTCTTTCTCTCTACCGTCTTTGCTTTTATCTACCTTTGCAGTTTTCTCACAAACTCTCCTTACAGGTCATATACTGCCTTTGAAACGCTGCGTCTACTGTTAAGAGATACGCCAGCCCACTGTACTTCGATTCTACAGCGTGGAAATCTGGAATCCGTACGCTGCCCATCCGTTCTCTGTTGCATTGTTTTGCTTTGTCCAGATTGCACAGGGCTAAGGTCCGGGAACGAAGGAGATCTAGTATGACAGACTGGTACAGGAGCAGAAATTCCTTCAGATTTTTCTTCGCGTTTTTACTGAAAAGGCGGTGCCCAAGCTTTTTTTACGATCCAGAGACGAAGTTTGCTGTAACTGCTTCATAGTTCAAATCTTTTGTGAACTTTGGCAGCTAGCTTCGGCATCTGTTTCGAGAGGGTCTTCCTTTTCAGCTTCACTAAAAGAAC
>NW_027159689.1:0-159 GCF_002600585.1 Cystoisospora suis
CTGCTAACCCGTCTGTTTGCGGGTGGTAGGCGGTTGACATCTTAACGGAGATATTCAATCGTTCACACATTCCTTTCCATACCTCACTTGTAAATCTACTGTCCCTATCACTGATGATGGCACTTGGTACCCCATGTAAACGGACGACTTCTCTTACTA
>NW_027159689.1:662-845 GCF_002600585.1 Cystoisospora suis
GTACTATTTCCTTGAAGTCCTTGCATTCGTGGTAGGTCTTCCCCCACTCTAAACTTCTATGATTTTGCTTTCTGGTCCGCCTTGTGTTCTCCAAGTCCTTGTCTTCGAATAATAAGGCCACCTTCTCCATGTAGTCGGGTCGTCTGCTCAAGGCGTCCGCTACTAAATTTTGTTTTCCTGGCT
>NW_027159690.1:0-254 GCF_002600585.1 Cystoisospora suis
GTCAGCTTAACTGCCCGTATATTAGGTCTACGGTTTGGCTAATGGCTGGCCTTTCCGTTATTTCGTTGTTTTCTTGATTTTTACTGAGCTTCACGGCTCTGGATAGGTTTTTCTATCCTTATTAACTTTATTAGGCTCCACTAGGAGCCTTACTAATCTAATGTGTACGTTGCGTGGCTGCCCTGCTACTTGGCGTGGCCGCGTGGGTGAGTCGAGATTTTCGCTTGTTGCGGTTTCCCGGAAAAAGGTCTTGC
>NW_027159691.1:0-346 GCF_002600585.1 Cystoisospora suis
AGGAACAACTTCAAGTTAACCTACCTCGGTGGAATACACGGGTTCTGCGCGTGCGGAGAGTTCACCGGGGTTCCTTGACTTGAGCACGACCTCCCCTTTACCGCGTTCCCTGCGGCTGTTGCCTCCTCTGCGTACGGGGGCGCTCTGTCTCTCCTTGGACAGCCTCGCCACGACGTGCGATCTCAATGCCCCCAGGCGGTCCTCAGCCTGACGCGCCTCTCTCCGTCTCTGCAGGCCTCCTCAGAGTTGTTCTCACTTGCCGTACTCGATTCTTCGGCTGAAACCTCTTCCTTCTCGCGATTCCCTCTTCTTGCTAATCTGGGCACCTGAGTTGTGTCCGGGGTAA
>NW_027159692.1:0-396 GCF_002600585.1 Cystoisospora suis
ATATATATATATATATGCATCAGTATACATGTAAGTACAGGTTTGACCTGACTTGGCGTGTTCGTTCAAATGATATACTCATGAAGATAACCCAGCCTCACATAGATATGAATCAGCACGAGATAGATACCACCTAGACAGCTATAGAAAGGCTCTGACGTGTGTATATCTCCTCTTCATCCTGTATGAGTGGAGGACACACGAGATTTTTTGTCTCTCTAGATGAACAGAAGGTCCCATATGTTGAGTAGATATACACACGGATTGAGAAGCTATACCATTTGCGCATAGAGAGATAAAGATTCATACATGTATACACGCAGACAGACAGGTTTCTGTTGCCGAGAATACGATAGAAGAAAAGCGAGAATATGAGAGAAGAAAGGATGAAAGAAA
>NW_027159692.1:491-716 GCF_002600585.1 Cystoisospora suis
CATGCATGCATGCACGCATGCAGGAAGATCGATTTCTTCACTCTTCATAATAGAGGAAACCACGTGGGAGAAAAATGCAAGTTGAGAAGATAGCTTCCAAGAAGAAGACTATATCATTCCATCATCCAAGGATGGAGTCAGAGAAGGGGCATATCGATGCATATACATGCATACAAATGCGAAACTATGAAGGTGTAACCTCCTGTTTCTTTCCTAGAGATAGAT
>NW_027159692.1:785-1384 GCF_002600585.1 Cystoisospora suis
AGATATAGATACGTCACTGCAGGCTGTCCATACACCGTGGCATTTGATAGGTCGTTACACCCCGCGGACACTCTTTCACACACTGTCGACTTCCACTAGACTGCTTATAGACACTCGTAAATGAATCTGTACACAGGAAGAAGTTTCACAGAAGATTAAGCACATTCGCCAACTCCCTCACGTCGTATCAACTCCACAGAGAGCTCACTTTTCTTCTAGTTTCTTACTCGATAAAGCTTGATAGATCGACTTATTGTCATCCTCTCGCTTAATCCACTGAAACCGACTTCAATAAGTTTCTTCGGGTTTAAAGATCTGTGCCAGTATCGGCACTGAGCTACAGGGGTGGGGAGAACAATCCCAGCTGTATATACAGCTTGCCATATGTTACGGAGATTGACACGGCGAGTGACTTCCTTGATTAACACCTGAAGAAAAAGTCCAAATATCTCAAGGAAACAAGAGGAGTCTCCAGGCGTGGGTAGAGGATACACATTCTCGACCAACTACGTGTTCATACGCTTTCTGTATGGATACATATAGATACACGTATATACATATACCTATATGGATGACTAGAGATATATATGTATACATGT
>NW_027159693.1:0-135 GCF_002600585.1 Cystoisospora suis
CGGCACATGACCTCACGTACCTTTCAATTTCGTCTTTCATATTTGGCCACCAAAAGATTCTTTCTATGTCTAAGGTGGTCTTTTCTACTTCCGGATGTCCGGCTAAACTATGACCATGGAATCCCTGTAATATTT
>NW_027159693.1:704-1834 GCF_002600585.1 Cystoisospora suis
GGTCTTGAGTACTAACGGTAGGTGTCAGAGTTGTCAACTCTGCCCCGTGTTTACATTCGTTTGAACTCGTTAAAGATACCCGATAGAGACCCAATAAGCGTAGAGTTGGCACAAACTAGCTTGATAGAGAACCTAGGAGACCTAGGCCGGGTGTGGGGGCGAGCTAGCTCGTCTTATCTGTGAGTCTCAGAGCAATCGGTGAACGGGCCGGGTGCCCCGTGCAGTCCGTGAGCGGGCCCAAGACCCCAAAGTGACCAGTGACGGTCATGGCCGAAGTCAGACCAGTGAGGTAACGATGGTGCCACCCGGAAAGAAAGGGGCGGGCACCCTCCAGGGGCGACCAATGGTCCTCCCGGGAGGCATAAGACGAGAGAAGAATTTTTTCTCCGAAAAGAGAGCTTAGGAGAGTTCAATTCTTAGGGGAGGAGTTCCCTTTTTTCTTTCCTCCGGAAAGTGGTGGAGAGTTCTCTCATTTTCTCCGAGAAGGACAGGACGTTCCTGCATATGGAAAGATAAAGAGAGTCTCGTGCTTTTTCTCCTCCAGGAGACCTGAGGAGACCTTTCCGTCGAGTGAAATTTGGAGTGAAGAGAGCAAGGAGGACCGAGGTTCGTCCCTCGATCCCACCAGTTTTGTCAACGGGATTGTTCTTTACTGGTGATGGGAGAGTCGAGATCGGAGAACCTGTCAATCGTGTAGATTTTTCGATCTCGTCGGTGGAACTATCGAGTTAAGTGCCGTGTGTGGTTGAGAACCGAGAGTGTGTGACCTCGTTCAATCCAACTGCTAGCCGTTGTCGGAATGAGCGTTAAACTTTGAGTCAACCGAGTTAGCGGACCCCTCGTCAAGGAGGAGTATCGCCCTTTTGACTACCTGGTAGAGAAGTAGGACAATCTCACACCCTAGGAAGAGAGAGTGCTCACCTCTCCCACGGGTGACGGGCTTCAGGAGAATGCGGAAGAGAGGAGAGTGAGAGCGAGTCAGGTTGAGTGCTTTTTGAAGATCCAGTGACGGAGCGGGAAGAAGACCTATTCCCCTTTTCTTTGGTTCAGGGCACTAGTAGACTGCTTAGCGGCAGTGACCCGTGGTACTCTGAACTTCCACCACGGCCACGGTTGCCTGACCTCTTTTC
>NW_027159693.1:2020-2422 GCF_002600585.1 Cystoisospora suis
CTCGGCGTGGGAGCTAGGTAGTAGTGCTAGGTATTGAACAAAGAAAGGGAATTGTGTCGCCGGACTGGAAAGGGGACTGTCGAAGAGTCAGAGGACAAGGCGGTCGTGTGGGACCGTAAGTCTTGAGTCTGACGGCTCGTCTACGTCAGAAGTACGAGGTCGCGTCACGGGCAGTTGGCAAGAGTTCGGAAGAGTAATTGGTACTAAAAATAGAAGAGGGAAGACGATGGAACCCACGGAGTTAGGGGGAGAAGTCAAACGAGATTTATTGGAAGACCCCAAGGACAGAGACCGAATGTTTGGGGGAATTTCGAGTGGGGCAGACAGGGCGGAAGAAATAACGGGATCTGGGCGACGAGTAGACCTGGGCATGACAGGGCCGATCCGAGCGGACAGGCTAGG
>NW_027159694.1:0-504 GCF_002600585.1 Cystoisospora suis
ATATATTAGAGATAGATAGATAGATTAAAGATAGATAGATAGATTAAAGATAGATAGATAGATCTATTGTACTTACATGTCTATCTCTATGTGTGAAGGTGTGTAGAGCGTATGCGGAGCTGTATGTGTCTGTGTAGAGAGAAAGAAAGAAAGAATAGATTTCTTTCTTGTCTGTCTTATCTTTTTACTTTCTTCATTTCCTCTTCTTCTCTTTTTATGGTCTTTTCTTTTTCTTTCTTTTCTATGGAAAGCTCCAAAGAGAAAGACCTCTCTCTCTCTTTTCTTTTCTTCTTGAGGTGTCTCTTCAAGGGAACCTTCACTCTTCTCTTTCTTTCTTTCTTTTGTCGCAACAACTTTTTCTTTTCCAAGGAATGAATGAATGAGCCGATTAAGAATGAAAGAAGAGAAATCTTCAAAAGAAGTAGAAAGACAGGAGGAGAGAAGGTGAGGAATGCAGAATCCCCATGTCCTCCTCTTCCTCTTCTTCATCTCCCTCCTCTTCTG
>NW_027159694.1:991-1236 GCF_002600585.1 Cystoisospora suis
TAAGTTCGCACGATTTGAGAGAGGGAAAAGAAACACACGAAAGTGAAGAAGAGAGCTAATCCCATTTTTTCTTTTCTTCTTTGCGAGCGCTATCTTTTCTGTAGGAATGCCCAGGCTAAGTAGGACAGCAGACACTCTCTATATCCAGCAGAAGCCTCCTGGGCCTTCTTCTTCTTCTATTACGCTAGGATTCGATCTTGATCTAGTTAAATGTATCTTTAATCTCTCTTGGATTGTGTATATTG
>NW_027159695.1:0-401 GCF_002600585.1 Cystoisospora suis
TTTACTACATTATTGTATAGCCGGGCTGTAATGATTCTTGGTGTCCCGAGACTACGCGAAGGCGGCGTCGGCGTCCCGAAGGGGTGATGTCACGGCTGGGCGTGGGCTGATTGTCTCCCATAGTCCGTCGAACTCGCGTTGGCCTTGGTGTCACGGTTCTCACGGTCCAGGCTCCGGGCTACAGGTTCGACCCTGGCACTTGGGGAGCACTTGAGAAAAAATCAGTCAGTATGTAGGGATACTCAAGGGGCGGTCCTGCCGCCGGACCTCTGGCTCTTGCCGATACTATGGTGTCAGGCACCTAGTAGCTGTGGCGGATTCGAGGCCGGATCCGGACCTATGTCGAGGCTAGAGTGACGTAGGGTGTGCGACTACCCACGACTACTCTAAGGAGGCTGAAC
>NW_027159696.1:0-349 GCF_002600585.1 Cystoisospora suis
TAGACCGAAACGCGGTAGTCCTTCGCGTTTTGGGGGATAACGATCGCTCCTACGATCGTCCCGTCTGGGTGGCGGCCTCCTGAATTGCCGTGATCTGTACTCTGGGCTCGAACTTTCCTGCCTCTGGGGCGATTTATTGTCAGGATTTTACAATCCTGCCCTGATCGTCATCAAATATTGCCCTATTTTTAAGAATAGCGATCGCTGTGAGAACGCACCGATGCCAGAACGACTAGACCAGGCCAAGTTAGGGACACCAAGCAGCAAGTTACGGCTTTATGGGACCGGAACGGGAAGCTAAGAAGACGGGCGGAGTAACCGAAGCCAGAACACGATGATCCAAAGACCC
>NW_027159697.1:0-395 GCF_002600585.1 Cystoisospora suis
ATGGGGAGTGGATATTTTTCTTATCTTTAACAAGTGCGAACATTCCCAGTAGAGAGCCCGGAGTGTGGGCAGACTGTGCGTGGCTAATTGTGCGTAGTGTGCTGGGCCGAGTGTCGGAGGACCGAGGGAGCTGTGGACGCGTGTCGAATCGAAAGAACTGAATCTACCTTAATTATTTCGCTCTTGCCTGGAAGTGTTTGGGAAGGATCTCCCTTCCGATAGATGTCACGGGTTTCGCGGAGAAACGCGCCCGAAAGGTTCAGGCTCGGCGGTCGAGCCGATAGAGAGGGGGAAAGTGCGGGAATAGGGAAGTAGCACTTCGCACTTGCAACGTGGAATTCTTCAGTGGCGAGTGCGACGTCCTTACGCTAGGACGGTTGCAATAGTCTCTAGCG
>NW_027159698.1:0-256 GCF_002600585.1 Cystoisospora suis
CGTCTTCGTCTTCTTCTTCTTCCACCCGAAGCAAAAGAAAAGCAAGAAGACACGTAGACGGGGAGGCGGCTTGTCGAGAAACTGTCGCTATCATCTTCATAGGTATGTGGATGGATGGATGGATGGTGTCTACAATAGACATTAGACACACATCAAGACACACTCCTCTTCACAGACACTCGAGCGTATCTTTCCTTAACAAGAAGAAATCATATATCTACTACATACAACATAAAGACATACATATACATACACA
>NW_027159698.1:326-4698 GCF_002600585.1 Cystoisospora suis
TATATATATATATATATTGGTTTATTTTTTGACCACGACGTGAGAGGACAGACCGTGGAAGCTCAGCCTTGAATGGGGGGAAGGCGACGAAGAAGAAGAAACACACTCTTCTTCTTTTTCTTGTTCTTCTTCTTCTTCTTTAGAGAGTGGGTCTGTCGTCAAGAGTGAAGTCTTCAGCTAATGGTATTTCTCCTCCTGCAACTCCTCCTATGCAGAAGAGAGGTGGAGGAAGAGGAGAAGAAGAAAGATAAGACACGCGACCTCCATGGAGATGAAGATGAAGCCTTCATATCATGCGAGAAGCTATTTCTCTTCTTCTTCTTTTGACTAATTCATCCTTCTCACTCGTCACCTTCTTACAGAGACAGAGAAGGAAAGGAAAGAATGAAAGAAGAGAGAGAAGAGAAACGTTGAGAAAAAGAACTCTTCTGAGTGTTCCCTACCCAACCATCCTTTCTAGACAATCTCTCCATCCTATCCCCAATCTACCTCGACCCCCGTCCTACGTCGTCTCCCCTCATCTTCTTCTTCTATACATCTCTAAATAGATATCTCCTTTCTCTCTCCCACGAATGCATCATGAATGATAACCTTGTCATCTCCCAGCAGTCGACTCAGAATTATAGAAATAAGACATCTCCCCTCCTCCCCCTCCTCCTCCTCCTAGCTGACGAGGAGCCTCCGTCTCTTCTCCTCCTCCCCCTCCCCCCCATGCTCGGGCGTTGTTTCGGCTGTTGGTCGCGTGGCCTCCTCCTTCATATCTGACCGACTGACGGTAGACACCCCCGGAAGCAGTAGAACTCCTGGCCTGCTGCGTACTTCTGGATGAGATAAGATTATGGTGACTACTCGTAGTACTAGTGAAGCTACTATGGCCTAGCATCATCTCTGCTCCTCCTATATCACCCCCCCCAGAAGAAGAGATAGAGAGATGGGTCTCCTTGAAGAAAGTATTCTGCTCGTGGTGGCTGCTATGCTGGTCGTAAGAAGAATGATAGCTAGCACCCGAAGAGGAGGAATACGTCACTCCTCCTCCTCCTCCTGTCAGTGTTGTGCTTGTCGGCTTGGTAGTTGTAGACATGACGCTCGCTGAGCCTCCTTGATGCCCATAAGGAAGAGGAGGTTCTCCTCCCCCCCCCCTGCAGAAGAAGAGGACAAAAAGGGAGGTCCTCTTTCTAGACCTTCCATGCCTATGGATGAAGAGGAGGAAGAGGAAGAGGAAGGATTGATGGAAGAAATCTGACTTTGCTGTCTCGACAGAGAAGTCGACGTAGACATGACGGCATCTGAAGAATAGGAGGAAGAGGAAGAGGAGGAAGTTTTGTAAGATTTGATAGCGGCGTCTCTTTGGAAGGCTTGGTTAATACACCCCCACAGACGATTGAATTTCTGCTCTAAGACACAACAGTCACGATAAGGTCGATCTTCTGGTCGATTAAAGGTTCGTGCATTGCGAAAGATCAGAGCCACATCCTGCTTGAAGTGATAAGGGAGTTTATAGAGACGCGCCTTCAGCTTAGCTTGGACTTTCTTTAGCCACATAGGCTCTTGGATGACAGAGCGATAGTAGTCGACCGTTGTCTCAGGGTCGGGAATAAACCAGACAGCCTCGGGCAGCTCCATTAGCACTCCCACAGCTTCTATAGCGACGTCAATCCAGTGGGCTGTATGCTGAAGGTTATCGATATACTTCCGCTTGAAGCTCCACATCTTTCTCTGTCTTGAACCTGCTTTTAAACACAATTCATGCTCCAAAGATGACGAGTAATCGCATCTTCTTATCTCCTCTAAATTCCCGATACTACGGATAATGGAAAGAATTAACGAGTCGCCCCTTCCTCCTCTTGGTACCATGATCATATCGTCATATTTCCCCTTCTCATCTCTTCTTCTTCTCTCTCTGGTACTCCTATGAGACACGCAAGGACCGCCGCTTTGCCTATCGCAGGGCTCATGACAGGCATATGGGGGGTGAGAAAAAGATGCATGTGTGGATGAAGAAGAAGAAGACAAGTGACTCCTCAAGTTGTAGTAGAAGTAGTGGTATTCTTCGCTATCGGTACTTAGGGGAGACGTGAGATAGAAAGCAGCGACACCTGCTGCTGCCCCAGGTTGTCTGCATGCAGACCAGAAGTGGAGAGGATAAGGTGGATAGCTCTCACTAGGATCATCCGTCTCATCTAGACTTTCTTCTTCTTCTCTTTCTTCTTCTGTCGTGGTCCGAGTCGGTAGACGACTATCATGAGGTGTACATACACCACTCCCTTTCCCATCACGATGCTGATCTGTGGCTGTTGACGTAGGGAGGGTCTTCTCCATGAGAGGGGTCTCAGAGGGAAGGATCGTGCCATGTGTGAGAGAGTTGTTTCTATTCTTTTTCTTATTCTTCTTCGACATCTTTTTCTCTTCTTCTCCATCCTCTTCATCCTCTTCTTCTTCTCCCTCTTCCTCATCCACCTCGCCTCCTCCTTTCGACTTCTTCTTGTTCTTTTTCTTCTTGGTCTTTTTCTTGATCTTCTCATTCTTTTCATCCTTCTCAACAGCCTCAGGCGACGGATCGTGCTTTCTCGGCCCCCGGGGACAAGAGCGACGACCTAGAGCAGCAGCAGGAGAGGAAGAAGAAGAAGAATCGAGAGAAGAAGAAGCATGCAAAGAAGACGTCAAGAAAGGCACCGTGCTAGCCGCTGCATGCGCGACTTGACTCGGGCCTCTATACCAGCAATAAGGTAGATCTACTCCAAAGAGAAACGCGTAGACGTTCTGACTATAGTAAAGCTTTTGAGAGAAAACGGAGGGATTCCCAGAAGCTGCGCAACAGGTCTCGTAGCTTATATAACACGACAAATAGGCGCTTGCTGCTTGGCAAGCAAGTAAACTAACAGCCACAGCGTGGTTCTGATGAAGCATCTCGAGCTCTTCTTCTCTCTGTTGGTGTGCCTCAGGAGGATGAGAAGAAGAGGTAGAAGAAGAAGAGGAATTCTGCGAGGGATCGAGATTCTCATGATGGGAAAGACGGCCAAGAGGGTGGAGGAGATGGAGAGAGGGAGAGACGAGGGAACACGCAGGGCCTAGACAACCTAGGAGATGACAAAAAGGAGTTAAAAGAGGATAAGAAGGAAGATAAGAATGAGAAGAAGGCTGCTGATGCGGATCGTCAGAAAAGGAAGAAGAAGAACGGGAAAAAGCTCTTGTTTCGTCTTCTTCTTCTTTGTCTTCGTGACTTCTCGACTTCTGTAAAGAAGGTTCTTCAGATGGATGAGAAGAAGAAGAAATTTCACGAGAAGGATGAGGCTTGGAGATCGGAATGGAAGTCTTTGGGACGCCATTGTTATGAGTAGTAGCGGTCTTTTGGCTATGAGAGAGTAGAGGAGCTAACGTTGACAAAGAGGAAGGAAGATCTCCCGAGTGAAGATTCATAATGTACGTTGAAAAGGGAAGAAAAAGAACAGGTGTACGCACACGCAATTCTGAAGACAGGCAAAAAAGAAAAGAAAGAAAAGAAGATAGGAGAATAAATGAAGGATGGAAGGGAAGAATGCCAAAGAGATGTAATGGATCGCCAATACATCATATGGACAGCCGCAAGGAGTTCTACTACTACTAGTACTACTAGTAGTAGTAGTAGCGGGGAGAGGTCTTGTTTTCTATGAGGGATAGGAATACAGGGGTCCTTGTAGGAAGGAACGGTTTTATATCTATCTACTGCTACTTCTACCACTTTCGAATATATGCCCAAATCCCTGCTCCACTAATACTACTAGGAGAAGTAGGAGGGAGTAGTTGCAATAGTAGTAGTAGTAGTACTAGCACTACTATTAGTACCAGGAGAAGTAGGAGGAGAAGTTTTGATGATAGTAGTAGTAGTATTATTCTTATTGGAATCCGTAGTAGTAGTAGTGGGCGTGATGGCTGTAGTCGTTTCGGGAGGAGGAGGAGTAGTAGTAGTCATTGTAGTCGTAGTTGTGGAACTACTGCAGCTAGACTAGTAGTCTTAAGAGGAAGCTATGCCCTTGGAAAGAGACAGTGGAGAAGACGGGTCATAACAGAAAAGGTCCCTCGTGAGAGAGAGACAAGACTCTGATTGAATATCGCACGCAACTCTCTCTCTCTCTTTGTTTCTCTCTCGTTCTGACACATGCCGAGAGAGGACAGGCTGACGTGAAGAAGAATGAGAATAAGAAGAGAAAGAAGTAAAAGAAGAAGATGAGGATAATGCAGAGAGCTAACCTTCAAGAACTTCAAGAAAGACCTCCCAAATAACAGTGGGAAGTCTCGCTTCATCTCGATAAAGTAGCCGCTCCATCTCTACAGCGCACTGAATGGCTGTATAAATACCAAGCCCCAGCTGAAGGAAAATAGAGAGAAACAGAAA
>NW_027159699.1:0-774 GCF_002600585.1 Cystoisospora suis
TTCTTTTCTTCGCCCCTCCGATCACGGGGATTTCTCTGCTTTCCTATTCTCTCTATAGAAAGAAGAATAAAGGCCGACCCTTAGTGCCTGTGTAATAGCTCCTTCTATGAGCCTCTTTCAATTCTCTAATTCTTCTACGAGTGTGCCTACCAAGAATTTAGGTAATCTCTGCATGACGATAGCTCTTTCCACGCCTATCCTACCTGAGGAGAAGAAGATCTAGAGACCAAGTTTCGCTCCTTCTTTCTCCTCCTCTCTTCTCTATCTCTCTACTTTTCATCCCCCTTTTTGTCTACCTCTCTTTTTCCTTTACTTCTTTCTACACAACGTGGCGGTTTATCTTCTTCAGATATTTCATGGAAGAGGATCGTCGCCTCGCTATATGTAGTCGACTCGTACAGCAGCAGATCCTTCGATGCCACTCTTCTAGATGGACGAAGAAGGTCCTCCCTGTCAGATCAAAGAAGTCTTCTTCTTCTTCCTCTTCTCTCTCTCTCTCCTCTCAGAACACTTCGACCTCGGAAATCTCGCCAATTTCATTCTCTTCTTCTCCTATTGCCGTTGAGAGAGAAGACGGCTCATCGTTTCAAGAGAAAAGCGTTTCTGTAGACAACTTTCAAGAGAAAGAAGAAGAAATCGAAGAAGATGAAGAAGAGGAAGAGGAAGAGGAAGAAGAATTGAGAGATTACGAAAGAGTTGAGAGAAACCGGAGTGGACAGAAGCCTATCTGGATATGTCGCAGGAGACAGTCTCGAGAAGAAGAGAAAGAGAAAG
>NW_027159700.1:0-457 GCF_002600585.1 Cystoisospora suis
CTTCTTTCTCTGCTTGGCGGTTTCTTCGCTTCGCTTTTTCTTTAGGCAGGGCAAGCTCGAGCTCACTTAATGCGAGCAGGGAGTAGAGGTGGAGGTGGCTACGGCCCTTCTTCTATGCTTAATGAAGAAGAGAATCCCTTCATCCCTCATTCGAACGATATAGATTACTCCGCAATCAAACTGCCTACAGATCTCCCTCTCACAGGACCACAAAAAGCTGCATGTCTCTCGGCACTGACCAGTCGGCTTACTCTCGTCCAAGGTAACCTACCTACCTAACCCCCCCCCTGCCTACACACTCTCTTATCTACGCATGCATACTCATTTATATATTCATATAGTGGCGGTCGTCATGGCGATGATGACGTGTGAATAGTAGCAGTAGTTTTAGCACTACTAGCACAGGAATAGTAGGCATAGTAGTCATAGGGGTAGTAGTACTAATAGTAGTAGTAGT
>NW_027159700.1:497-3292 GCF_002600585.1 Cystoisospora suis
AAAACGGTCATGTCAGAAGAAACTACCAAACCAAACGCTTCTTCCTTTTCATTCATCTCCTCCCTTTTCACATGCCTGTGCTTATATGCGTACCTTCCATCTATCTATCTATCTTTAACGTATGTACCTATCTACGTTTAAGATCAATTTATCCGTATATATATAAAAAGAGATGTCTTTCTTTTTCTTTTCTCTTTCTCTTTGTGGGGTGTAGGTCCCCCAGGGACAGGGAAGACTCACGTGGCGTGTGCGATTATCGATGCCTGGCAAAGGAACGATCCCTCCAAGAAAATCCTCGCTGTCGCAGATAGTAACGTCGCTGGTATGACTCTCTATCTCCTCTCCACACTTCCTCTTCATTATTTAGGGCACCTACCTCTAGATATCGAGATAGGGAAATGCAGAAAGAGATATGGATCATATGAAAGATGCGAAAGCAGGAATGCAGGAGACTGAAGAAAGAGAAGGCGATAGGTTCTCGCCCGCCGGATGCAGATATCTTCTTCGATTCTCTTGTGAGGGGGATCTGCGTAGGTATCGTTGATCTGTCTAGAGATCATAAATGTATGCGGGAAAAAGCAACGTCGATAGGAGTGGAGTCTGCTGTATGTATCTAGGCATAGATCTGCAGGTGAATCATTTCTGACTACAAGAGTTTAGGGCAGTCAAGGCAGGTCAAACAGAATTGTCTATACACGATGGATGGAAAGGGACGAAAAGAATCTCTGCGCTATGATGGAATGGAAGGAAAAACGAAGAGAACAGAGAGATAGAGATTTCTGTAGAGGAGAAATGTGTGATAGATGAGAGAGGCTGCTCATCATCTCTTCCTATGATGCAGGTCGCTTCATTTCTTGTGGCTACCTTTCAATAGCATGGCGCCTAGTGAGTTCTCCAGCCACGTGTCTCTTCTATACACAATTCAAACAGTAAAGAAGAAATGAAAGAAGAAGCAGAAAGGGAAAAGAACCTTTCTTTCTTTCTTTCTCACTCGGTCTGTCTTTCCTTCCTTCTCACCCTTTCTCTTACTTCTTTCTCTTTTCTTTGTTGTGTCTCCCCGTGCGTAGCTGACAACTTGATGGAAGGTTTAAGCCAGAGAGGAATACGAAGTGTTCGTGTAGGTAACGGGAGCGAGTCAGATCTTCAGGAAGAAGCTATATCAGGTACGTCTACACAACATGCTTATCGAGATTCTAAGAGCTGATACCGCGTGATGACTCGTCCTCTTTCTTTCTTTCCTACTTCTCTATTTCTATCGTGGGGTTCCTCCTACACTTGTTAAGGTATCTCATGACTCACGATGATCTTTGTGTCTCGCCCTAATTCTGAAATAAGAAGAACGCATGCATTCAGTCGGTAGATATTCACTAGTCAGCAAGACACTTAGCATCGCCTCTCATCCCTTCCACAGGAATATCTATCTATCTATCTATCCATCCATCCGGGGTGTGTATACTTTGGAAAGATTAGAGTCTTACGCAAGCCGAGGAGGAGGTTGTCTGTATGTTTAGATGCCTTGTATTCTTGTCTCTCTCTTTTCTCCTTACTAGACACCTCCACTAGCTGTTAGCTATTATGACTTTTAGTAGACACCAGAAGAGAAGATAATCCACACGCAGACACGCAGACACAGTAGAGAGGAAACCCTGAGCGTATTACTGTGAGATAGCATAAGTATAGATTTCAGTCCGTATACATATATATATATATATATATATATATGTGTAGGTATGGGGATGTATTCTTCGTAGATGTGTTCTCACTTCTTACTTCTTTCTCACTTTTTCTTTCTTTCTTCCTTTCTTTCTTTCTTCCTTTCTTTCTTTCTTTCTTTCTCACTCTTTCTTTTTGTGTGTGTATATGTATTTAGACTTGAGTCGATATCGAGATTATACCCGTTTGAAGCAGAATGGAATGTTTGGCGAAGCGAAGGCTGTGAGGGTGACTCTATTTCGAGAGGCTGTTAAGAGGCATGCAGTCATTATAGCTACATGCGTAGGCAGTGGCCACGAGCTTCTTGATGAGATGGTCTTTCAACGAGTCATTATCGATGAAGGAGCTCAATCTATCGGTAAGATATGCAACTATCCCTACCACTACTCCTCCTCCTACTTAGATATATCTCTTGACATCCTCAGGGGGGAGATCAGTCGGAGCATATGATCGAGAAGAAGATCTCTCTCAGCATACACACCTCATATGAAGATGATGGAACTTCAATATATACATATATATAGGTATATCAATATCATATATATATGTATATATCTATCTATCTATATATACGTTTCCCATGTGAGGTGCGGCTGTAGCAAGAGTGTCTAGGTCTATCTCCATGTATCCGTAGATGGAGAGATAGATGTATGTGTCTAAGTATCCGTGTATATGTGTGTTTGATATAGGGTGTTTTGTATTTATGAAGGTGTCTCTATGAAGAGACAACCTCCTCCCTCCTGTCGATGTTGGTACTAGTCATAGTACCTGGTGACAGTAGTGTCTGTGATATTTCTCTAGCCTTGTGTCCTTCGATCCTTTTCTCTTCTTCTTCTACGTGCCTTTTTGTGCTTGAGTTAAGCCTGCCTTTTGCCTAGTCCAAGGAGACGGGAGACGAGAAAGAAAAACTTCACAGTCCTGTCTCCTTCTCAAAGTCACCTCCCTCCCCTCCTATAAGACAATTACTACACATCTATCTCTTTCTCTCTCTCTTTCTCACCCGAGTGTTCTCAACATGTATACCATATCTCTCAGCGTCGACAGATGCATATGTATGGATCTTCTTCTTCATCTTGTTCTTT
>NW_027159701.1:0-7033 GCF_002600585.1 Cystoisospora suis
CTCTTCACCGCGAGACATGCCTTACGTGGATCACGGAAACCTCCGCGGCATCGCTCTACTCCAGGAAGGCATGTCTCGCGGTGAAGAGACACTCCGACAGCCCAGCCCTCGCCTGGCGTTGGGCGCTCCCAGAAAAGCGGTTGCGTGGATGCCAGCAGCTTTGAGCGCCCACCGTAGTTTGACGGCTTTCCAAACCTCACTGTTTGAAAGTATGTACGCGGCACAAAGCCGTGTAGTCGCTGAATGCTTCGCGCGCGAGTGTCTAAGTAAGCTGACTCAAGAGAAAGCCGGCAGCACGAGCCTCTACTCGGCAGACACCGCTGGTCGCCCCACAAGAAATCTCCATGTTTTTTTCATCAGCTGCGCATGCATAATGTGTGCCAACTTCCAACTGGCGGACCTAGCTGTTACTACCCTAGGAGCTGTGCGATTGTGAGCTGATGACTTATGAGAAGGCCCCGCTGACGCGCTGTCAGGCTCACCCTGCCGGGGGTACTGGTCAGATCCGGGATTCTTCACCACCATGACGGGTCCTCTGTCAAGGCCCCTCGGGGTAACGAAAGCAGTCTTTACCCTGCGGTCTTCGGCGCCCACCTCGGGAGACAGGCGAGAAGCAAGATCGTCTTTGGACGCATACGTGGCTCGCTGTCTCCGCGCGGAACCAGGAGAGCTAGTCTTTGAACGAACTGATGCCACCGAACCGACACGGAAAACTGTTCTGATAAGGAACTTGTCGAAGCAGGCACAGCGGATCAGGTTATCGCTGCCGGAAGGTGCTGCGTTCCACCTAGTGCGAGAGCAAAGTGAATCGGTGGCCGCAGGCTTGAGCGCTAAAGTTGATGTGGTGTGTCACTCCGGAGAAATTGACGAGACACCGTGCTCTCTTACGGCAAGCTGCGAAGGATGCACGATTCACATCCCGCTACTTGTTGTCCGTGCAAGAGCGGTGTTTGACTTTGATACTGCGATCTCGTTTGGCTGCCTGCGGAAAGATCAGACCTGCTCCAAACGAGTTCTGGTTCGTAATCGCGGTTCAAGAACAGGTTATTTCGCTGTTACGTACAGTAAGCAGCATGACGCGTGTGACGTTATCTTTGATCCTCCTTCTTTTTCTGTGCCCCCACGCCAAGCAAAAGAGGTGACCGTTACGTTCTATGCTCGCAACTACGTTAGCTTCCAGGGGACGGCACGAGTCCGCCTCGAGGGGTGTTCAACCTCCGCAACCATTACGCAGATTCTGCTGTTTGCCGAGGTCATCCAGCAGAAACTATCTTTCAACCTCAACAACACACCTGTTAGTCGCTTGGATTTCGGCAAAGTGTACTTTGGCAGTGCAACAGAAAAGCTGGTGACCCTCAAGAACCAAAGTCCTTCCTCCCTCAGCTTCGTGATTCACACGAAGGATCACAAGGGGCCCGGTACTGATGTACACGAGAGCGAACGTGATCCACCCCAGACAAGTGCTTCTCTGACTGCACCGGCCGCTCCGGGATTCACCCGGTCGAGGTTCTTGAAGGTTTCTCCCCAAACAGGCACCATTGAACCATGGGGAGAGCTGCCCGTCACTGTTCGTTTGGAGTCAGAGACGTACCAGCACTGTCACGGCTTCCAAAAGACATTTCTGCTCGAAAAGGCGGAAGTCCCAGTTGTGGTACAACTCAGCGTCCGGACGGAGGAAGGGTCCGGAGAAACCTTGGAGGCTGTAGATGTGTGTGCCCAGCTTTGCATTCCTAGCCTACAAGTGGTGCCCCCAGTTCTCCGCTACGACGCGTGTCGTGCGGGTTTCGAAGCTGAGACAGTGTTAACCATTGAAAACCGACACCCAGATCTGGAACTCGACTACGCCTTCTCCAAAGTCTCGCAGCTCCTCCTTTTGCCCGAAAGGGGTTGCCTCGCGCCTCTGGAATCCAGGCCTGTGATTGTCAAGTTTGCGCCTGCAAACCCAATGAAGCTGGCGTGCGTACTCCGTCTGGCCTTCTGCAGACAGCTCTACACCGTTGATATACCTGTCAACATGTGTAGCGTGCCAAGCCGTCCCGCTATCGGTTCGCGCCTACCAGCGGCCAAGACACCCAATGAAACCTTAGAACTACGCTATGCCAGCTGTGGTCTTGGTGCACTTCCGGAGTCGCACCGATACAAGGAAACGGCACCAGGGCTGCCCGGTGGGCGCCTACTGTCGCGCCCAGGGGGCTGCCCGTCTAACTCCACGGGAGAAAGCGGCAAAGCGCACAGAAGCGGCCAGAAAGTGAGGCAGACCACCGAGGACATCGCTGGTGACAGCTGTGCCGTCAAGCAGAAACGGAGGAGAAGCATTCTGTTAGATCCCGCATCGCAAAGAGGCGGTCCCTCAGGCTCCCAGCCGGTGCAGTTCCTTGTACCGGTCGTCTGAGAGTTCACTTCCCCCGGACGTTCGTCGGTACCTGTGAATATGACGCTTTTCCGCCAGGCGCAAACGCGGCCGAAAACGGCTGAAGGCCGGGCGAGAAGCTTCATCGCAACTGAAACAAGAACTTTAAGAAATCCCCCTCCTGGCTGCACCATCGGTGCCTTCACTGAATCAGATGAAGTCCTCACACCGTTGTACCTATGCCCTGGTAGGCAGGCCGAAGGTAGGCCAGGATACCAGCCCGAAACCGACGTCGAAGCTCCGCATGCCCATCATCCAGATGAGCTGATCAAGAGGAAATACACGGTAGGTTTGGTTGACAAAGGACGGTGTCGAACCGTTATAGCTCTGGACAAGCCGGCAGGCTGGGAATGCAGGGCTACACGAGATTGCATTCTCTCTCAGTCGGTGCATCTGTCTCCGTCGGAACGCCTTGCGCTTAGCACCCTCCAAAGAATAAGGCTGAGATTCGGGCGTCATGTGCAGAGCTGGACGATCGACAGCTCAGCCGCATTTCCGTCGGTCCACAGGTACGAGATGCACGCAAGGCGGTTCGGCAGCCCAACTTGGGCTCCGGCAGCGTGCCCAAAAGAAAGGGTCTCAGGTTGATCGCGGGTCCTTCTGGCGAGACGCGGTAGCCTCCACACTGCACACAGTACCGAACGGGAGAACTGCCACAGACGTTCCTTATTTTGCGGTCTCTATTGTATACTTCGGGGCCGACGTCGCGGCGCGCCAATTCCTGCTCGGGTGATGGCCCAGAAGCAAATCTCTTCTCTCTACTCGTCAGGCTATAGATTTCGGCCTCCAGCACGTTTTGACAAGCTCTACGAAGTGCGTTTCTGTCTTCAACGGCACGAACCAAACCATATGCGCGACTATAGATACCGGTGAAGAGGGCGAGCTGGCAGGGTACGCGTTCCGTGAACAAAACTTGTTCGGCGCGCCGGGATTTCCCTCGCGCAGAGTCCGAGAACTTCCACCTTCCTGCACAACGCTTCCAGGAACTCCAGGTTGCGTCGATAATTGCCTTTTCTCTCGCGAAGCTCAGGACCCCGGTGCCAGTGGATA
Organism: Cystoisospora suis; assembly: GCF_002600585.1. Classification (NCBI taxonomy): domain Eukaryota; phylum Apicomplexa; class Conoidasida; order Eucoccidiorida; family Sarcocystidae; genus Cystoisospora; species Cystoisospora suis. Next base: position 3,461 of record NW_027159701.1, read on the forward strand.
CCTGGTCTCACGGTAGCAGGATTTGACGTCCAGCTCTTCAGCAAGCGTCCCCAACTGCTGAAGACCCAGATCACTGTGAAGATAAACTCGAAGTACAGCTATAAAATTCTAGTCTGCGCCGAGGTCGTCCCTTTGAGGCTCCGGCTGTCACGGACACAGCTGACCCTGGCATTTGATTCAGACTCAACAGACGAGAGCATCTCTGAGCAGCTCCTGGCTGAGAATCCAACGCCGATTCCCGCGAAGTACAAGTGGAACAGCTCTTCTCAGCAATTCCGAGTAGAACCTGGAGCAGGCACGGTGAGCTGGAGATGGTGGCTTCGAACCAGTCGTGTGGCATGGCACGAGCAGATAATGAGCCTAGCGCGACGTCAAGGTATCTGTGGGTCATGTTCTCGAAGTATGGCGGCTGCTGTGAGACTGCGGTGGCCATTCCCTCTCCCTGTGGGCCTGCAGATTCGGCCGTTTGCTTCTCAAGTCTTTACCGTGGTGTTGGACGCTCCTGAATATGCGGGCACGCTGACGTCTGAGATGACGCTGCAGGTCGAGAGTGGAACTTCTGAGACGTAAGCAGCCAAACACCGAGGACAATCTGTCTCCGTGGACGTGACAGGATGTGCCATCTCGTCACCTCGGATCGGAGTCACTTACCCTTAGATAGGCTCGTTATCGTGCCGGTGTTCAGGGTTACTTGTCTTGGAGTCATCCAAAACTGCGCTTGCGCGCTGCGCCGGGACTCTGTTGACTTCGGAGTAATAGGAACATACCAGGCTGTCGAGGAGACCGTACCTCTTTCTAACACAGGTAAAACGTGACGGCTTGGCCACTGGCGCTCACTCGCCACTCCAAACAACATTCGCAAAAGAAGGTGTTCGGTCAGCTCGTCTTGAACAGTGCGAGGTGGCGTTATAGCAGCATCGTTGAATCCAGCTGTGCACTCAAATGCGAGGAGCTGTTTAGGTCCATTCATTAGGAGCGGCCGCCTGCCACGTACCTGTGACAACGCGTGGCGCTGGCTTCGACACCGGGCCCTGAAGTGGAGGGGAGAACGCGAATGCAGAGGCGTCTGGGGTAGTTTCTTGGTTCAATGCAGGGGTAGCCCTTCAGAAGCAGTTTTGGTTTTGCTGCCCCTGCGAGCAGGTGAACACCCGGCCGTTTTCCAGATTTCGCAGATTCCTCGCGGGGTGTCGGTTACGCCAGAGAAAGGCAAAATCTTGCCTGGGGCTACTACCGACCTGATAGTTACCGCCATGTCTCCCGATCCGTCCGAGTTTGAAGGACGAATTCGAGTACAGATACGGGGCGGGAAAGCTTTGGAACTCGCAGTTGCTTTCCGGGTAGGTACCTGTTGTTAGGAAGCCAACTTGAACCGGGCGGTCCCCCTGCACCCTAGAATGTAGGTGGCCTTGGAGAGTTCGGACTGACCGAGCATCCTTCGCTGTGCTCAGGCGATCACACCCATCACGGAGATTCGAGAAAGGCAGTTCGACTTCGGAGCAGTTTACGTCGGGGCAATCCAGTCGAGGACTTTGACTGTGTTAAACACCAGTACCGCGCCCGCAGTACTCTTTGTTGACTTGTCTCACGAGCTCGACCTCACGCTAGAGCTACAGTGCCAACCACTAGCCTCCGCAAGACGGAAAACGACTTCACCTGGAGCCCTGCAGCGTTCGCAAAGTCTGGGCGTCTCGCCTTGCGACCAGCGGAACGCCCCCAGCAACGTGTACCGGATATCTGCGGTCAGTAGGACACTGTCTATAAACGCCGGAGGTCAGTTTTTGCTGCTCCGACTGGACGGATGCTATCTCAGGAGGCGAGGCGTGTACTCGAAACCCAGTCGAAGCAGACACCACGGCAAGGCCCGCCATCCACGCCGGCACGCTGTGTATAAAGCTTAACCACTCAGTTCTTGCGCACCTGGAGGCACGTACGCCATCTGAATGTTTCTTCGCACATTTTCTTCTTCCAGCAGGAGTTCAGTCAGCAGTCAAGGAGGGACCGTCGTGAAGGACATATGGCTATTTATCGCTCTTCCTCTGGGCTTTGTGGTCTAGCTGAGACGGCCGATACGACAGGACGTAAGGCGAGAGGGGGAGTCAGTGGGTTACTCAAACAGTTTCCAGCCAGAAGAAGACTCTAAAATTGCCGAGAGACCAGCTCAGCTAACTAATGCGAGACGGCTGCATCCGGCACGAGGTACTTCATGGACCTGCTACCGGTGTGCTGTTACGCAGGCGACAACTTCTATAGAATTTTCGTTGCGCCGCTTGCGACGCTGGTGCTGGAGGTTAGTTACGAAAAGGCGCCCTTTAAGATCCGCGCAGCAGCTTGAGAGGTTCCAAACTCGCAGCCTCCCGCCTCATTGACTCCCCAGGGGAAGCCCGGGGCAATGCAGGGAAGCCTGTTGCGAGCAAGAACAAAGAGACAGACGGCAAAGGTCAGCAGTCGGCATCTAAAGAACCAGGTAGTCAAACCGGAAGCAGAGGAAGGCAACAGAGGCAGCCCTTCCACAGCGGACTGGGTGCTAGCACGGGTATGTCCTGAGTGCCCCTTTTGCACACGCACTCAAAACGTGAGCTGTCACGTCCTCCGAACTTTCTTATTTTCATTCAGCTGCGTTTGCAGGCCTCAAGGGTCGGAGATTACAATTTGTGCATAACACCTGCGGCACCATCAGGAATGTTTCTTTCGGGTACTGCTTTCGAGTTCTGCGAGAGGAAGGCAAGCTGAGGCTGTTTGGCTGTGCGCTGGAAAGCACAAAGGAGACGGTAGAAAGCCAGAATGCGAGCGATTCCTGCATGCGTGCGGACGCTGCAGAAGACGGAGAGAGCGAATACAGCAGCACAACCGCAACGACCGCAGTTTGAAGATGCAACAGTGGACAGGCGGTGAACCCCCCAACAGCTTTCCAGTCGGGCGGTCCTGCATCTGCTTCATCACGCTCCCAACTTTTGTGGCATGGAAAAGGATTATGGGGTCTTATGCCTTGACTCTGAGAGCCCCTGTGTTACTTCGTGGAAACGTTGTAAAGTGGTTTTCTGATACGGGCCCCCTTCGGTCAAAAAAAAAAAACCGGTGTCCGTGCACTTCGTCGGCGGCCCCTACTGTCTAAGGCTGGTTCTCTGCACAGCCAGCCGTAGCTCGCACACTTCTTCTTGCCGTACAGGTCTGCGACGGAGCGTACTGGCTAAAGCCGTGCCGCCCGTGTTAGGGTTGTCTTCAGCGCGCGTTGATTTCGGTCCTAGAGTTGTACGTCCCCGTCAAGACATTCCAGTCTCGCCGACAGCCACTCGCAAGAAAGAAATAGCAGTGACGAATAACTCCGGTGCCCCTTTAAGGTGGCTGATTGATCTGAAACCGCTCTCGCTTCTGAATGGGGCCTTCGGGCTTACCCCTGCGACGGGAGAAATCTCTCCAGGACAGGTCAGGCGCCTGCAGTCCTCAGGGCTGTCTGTGGCCTGTAAATTGCACCTCTCATCTCGATGGCTTCCTGGCGACATCCCGTGGCAGCAGTTGCCCCGCGTCCACAGGATGTCGCCAGGAAGCCATCGAGATGAGAGGTGCAATTTACAG
>NW_027159702.1:0-3060 GCF_002600585.1 Cystoisospora suis
ACATCCGCAATTCGGATGTCTCGGTGCTCGGGTCCTAGCTGTCGAGACATCCGAATTGCGGATGTGAAGGTAAAAAGTTCGCAGCTGTTTCCCTCGGCTTGAACAAGCGAAACACGAATGTACACTAGGAATCCGGTGCTTCAGTTCTACGGGATATCTGTGAGAACTATTAGGGGATACAAGGGCCATGGCCGACCACAAGCACTCAGGCTTGGGCCGGTGCGGTGGACTATGAAGTAGCTAAGAGCGCACCACGACTTGAGCTCACCATGTTTCTGATCCCACTGACACAGTCGATGACACGTGGCGTTACGGCCAGCTTTCTCTTGCGACCACCATCCCGAATATCTGTCAATCTTTGTTCCGCACTTCACTTCCCTCCCCTTCTGGTGATTCCTCAAACTGAAGTCTTGAACGGAACTGAGCAGCCAAACAAAAGGCAACAGCGGAAAAAAAGGCTTGGAAAACGGGGAAGACGAGCACAACGGATGAAAGAGCAATGCGGGACGGCTTGCTTTGAATAACCAGGGCAGAAGCTTTGGAGTTCATGGCTTTTGAGACCGGAGCCAATCGACAGCTTTCTCCTGCCTTAGCTAACGCATGCGTGCTTCACGCTCTGTCATCGCCTCCGCTGCTCGTGCTCTCCATTCGTCTCTTACAGTCCACCGGTTCATGGCCCGGTGCCCCGAGACCCACCTATCGGATTTGCTGGGGAGGAACAACGTGGCCGGAAGGATTCGGACCGTAGGTCTCCTGCTCGTTCTCATATACGAAAGGGCGCTTCCAGAAGACAACTTTCCTGACCTGGAGGCACAGAAGGCCGTACAAGATGTTGCGTGCACTGCATGTGAAGATGCCGTGTGGATCATTAGTATAGACGGCGCAGCAGGCGCTGAAGGCCTCGGAAGGGCAGCGAGTGGACGGTTCCGACATAGGGACTATACGTGCCTTCTCGTGGGTTCAATGAGTAACGTGACTCCAAGCGGTCTAGTTTGTCACCTGGCGACAGCAGACGCGAGTCCTGGTAAGTAATGGCGAAGGTGACCTTAGTTTGGTTTGGCTTTGCTACCAAGTCTCCCAAACTCGAGACCCACATGGCAATGCGACAAATGTCAGAACCTTCCTCCCTCCGAAATCCTGGTTCGAGGCTTGAAGTAGTTCCCGGGTAAATACGCCATGACACACTGACTTTTCATATACGAACCACTGTCTGCGCAGGCTGTCTGTTTTCGATATCTTGTCAGGTCTTTGGGAAATTTTGAAAAAGGCATAGCACTGCTGCGAAGCCACACACCAGGAGGCAGAAGCCAGTTAATCCATTTGTGACAGACGGCTCCACCTCGGGCTGGAGCTGTGCAGACTCTATATTGTGGAGGCCTATCAATACAGAACAACTCTGAGAGGCTTTATATACCTGTGCGAGAACTTCGTCGGGCAGTCGATGCTTTTGATTTCCTGGCCGATCCTCAGGGTCGATGCTGTGCTGTACGTACGCCAGGGGGAAACAGCCGAAGTATGTTTGCAACAAATAGACCACGGTACACATAGAGATACCGTTACAGGGAGAAAATCAGACGAGGGTTTTTGGACGCGCGTCGGTGAGAGTAAGGGCTGCGAGCGTGTGCCACCCTTGCTTCGGGCGCCGGATCGATACCGCACTTACACCGGGGACGCCGTAGAACGAGGAAGGAAAAGAGAAATGAGAGAGAAGGAAGAACTGAAGAAAAGACCTCCCTAGAAATCAGCTCTCGTCTGCTCAGTTCCCTCGCAGCACGCCTTTCTTCCCAAGCGGGGCAGAGTGTCACTAGTAGAAGTGCGTATCTAGGAGCGAAAGGTGAGCTATCAACATGATCAGCGGAAAGCTAATGACCACAATCTGAAAGAACCACGTTAACGCTGGGGAAACCCTGGGCACAAACAACGTCGAAAGAGACTCTGCACGCGATTATTCCCAGCCTTGCGTCTGAGTGGATCCTTCTGACTGGATAATACTAAAGAAGACAGAGGCGTTTCACATGTACGTATAGAAGCATACTTGTATACATATACATACATGCAGATGAGTAATACTCGATAGGAAGGTGTATACGACCACAAGGGAGCTTTCCCACCCCTAAAGCAACTTCTGGCGTATCTGCCACAGTACACTGACATCGTAACCACCCCAGTAGCTTGTAGACTCTCAGGTGTGCAACACGGAATCCATTAGGGATGGTCTGGATCTTCGTTCAGAAAGAATTTCTCAGTTCTGTATCCTCGTAAGACAGGATTTTCTACTTATCCCAGCGCTAGTGAGTTTGATACTCTACCACCTAGTACGATCTTACTTCTAAGCTGCGTGCCCCTCTTTCAACATTATGGAGAGGAAGGAGAGAACCTCTCACCAGCTACAACTCCTCCAAAAGAAATGCTCTTCTGTATTAGCACCATTTCCATACTGTCTCGGGTGCGGACTCGACCATTCATAGGATGGGCACAGCTGCATGCGCATTCCATATTGTACATACGTGCCACCACAGAGGACGGGTCTTTCCTTGTCCTGGTACCCTGGAACGTTATTGAATAAAAGACAACGGAAGCTTTGCACTATTTTCTATAAGGTACACAATGCCATACAGCCCAACTACCTCCGTATACGAGAATCACTGGGAACTCACCTCAGTCACGAGACGAACTGTCGCACCTGGATAATTGGCTGTAATGAGATACCTGTTCTCCGCAGAAAAAAACAAAGGCAACCAGAGACGGAAAGATGCAGAGACTATTGACTCCATGAAGATTTCTCCTCAACTCACTCCTGTAAGATGAAGTTGAGAGAAAGAGAGAAAAAGGATCTCCAGGTTGCACTGTCGGTTTTATGAAACGGGACGTAGCGAACCTCTACTCTCCACAAGCAAGCATTTGATGGAGAAGAGAGAGAAATCGAGACAGACAGACAGATAGAACAACTAAGATCGAGAGAGACTGTTTCCTTGTTTCCTTTTTGCTTCGCTGAAATCGATGTCAGAAATCGTCCTCGCACTAGGTCCTAGCGCACTTTGTGGACGTCAGCTTCAGAAA
>NW_027159703.1:0-338 GCF_002600585.1 Cystoisospora suis
GATTCGAGAAGAAGTTGGAACGGCGCAAGTTGTCCGAATTGCAGGCCAACCGTAGGCACGAAGGACCCTAAGGGAGTCACGGAGGGCTGCTAGAGCAGCCTAACGACCAGGAAGTACCAAGAGGGAGTTAGACCCAGATTACCCCGGGTACAACACGCGAGCCCAGATTGGCAAGAAGAGGGAATCGCGAGAAGGAAGAGGTTCCAGCCGAAGCATCGAGTACGGCTAGTGAGAACAACCCTGAGGAGGCCTGCAGAGACGGAGAGAGGCGCGTCAGGCGTTAGGACCGCCTGGGACATTGAGATCGCACGTCGTGGCGAGGCTGTCCGAGGAGGGAC
>NW_027159704.1:0-9086 GCF_002600585.1 Cystoisospora suis
TTCTTGCGGCAGCCTTTACAACCACATTGAGCTTGTCGATCTGCCGCTCGTTTGCCTGCGGGATATTTTTGTGCTACTGACGTGCAAGTTGGTCCCCCGGAGCAGATCGCCGTTGCCTACATTCGGCCTTCAGGGGCTCAGCCTTATACGGAGAACGGATGCCAGATATGGCCGGCCACACTGCTGACATTGGCTGGCCACCCTCTTCCCCCTGTTCACCAGTCAGTCTAGGAGTCAGGACATCCTTGCCCACCCACGTCCACTTGACGGACATGTTTTCAGGATAACACCCGGATCCTACGCTTCCTGCAGAGTAGCTTCCAGAGTAACGGCGTTCGACTGAAACGGATGTAGACGCGGTGTCCGAGAGATCTTGGTCTCCTTACCTGGGAATTTGCGTCCAACGTGGAACCTACTTCACCACCGTACTCTGACACGGATCAAAATTGTTGCTGGCTTGGCTATGCATTAAGATGTCCGTACACCGAGAAAGAGGCGGTGGCTTCGTGCACTTTCGCTTCTATGTGCGGGCGACTGGCGGTAAGAGGGGGTGAGTGTGAGCATCCTTCACACAGCAAGCTGGATGGGTAAACTATGCTCTGATACCTGTAGCGATGGGGACCAGCTCTTGGAACACTTCTTTTCGCCACACAGAGGCGACAATGATCCTAGCGAAGAGTCGGACCCGTTGAGGCCAGCATCCGCTGCACAGCAGTACGCATGGAAGCAGGCACCAAGGGCTCCGCTCGCCACACGAAACCCACCTGTGACACCACTACACAGCACGGAACGGCACACCGTCTGGAGGCGGAACAAGGCGTTACACTACCCAGCCACCTTGAACGCTGCGTCTTCCCCAGCACTGGCCCTTCTGAGCAACGCTATGTTCCCTGGTGTCACGATGTCACCACGAGCTTGTAACCTCCCCCAGTCTTCCGAGCTCCGGAGCCTGCCATCTCCCTCTGTACTGTTACTGTGTCGTCCCATCCCGCTTCGTGGACTCACGGGACTGTACAATCGCTTCTATGGCGTACGACTGAGCCTCTGGCTTGTCCGGCAGCGACACCGGTCAAAAACGTTACGGGACCCTCTCTTGGCCGAGTTGGCCGGGGGCTGTGATCCAGGTGTAGCCCATTCTGGCCTTCGGAGAACTTTCTCGGCCTTGTATTGCTCTCGGATTTCCGTGAATTCAGCTAAGGGCTCCGGAGAAGCCCACAGTCCTTCGACTCCGAACGGATCGCTGACACTCGGTGCTCCGGCGGAGGTGGGCCCATGAATACTTTCCAGAGCGTTTATGTCGAGGACTGTTATGTTTCGAGTCCGAGAGGGTGTTTCTGTCAGCTGGTTTTCACTGACCCATAGGAGGTTCTCGGTTAGCTAGCTAACCGCAAGGTAAACCTCCAAGGAGGCCTCCCCGAGTTGCTTGCCTCCCTTTCGTCGACTCTCTGATCTCTGCTCTTCCTGAACAAGGCCATCTCTCTGTGAGAACGGGTACTAAACCCGAAAAGTCCCGTAACAAGGTGCTCTCACAAAGGCGGTAATTCAGGGAGAGCAACTATCGGAGGGGTCCAGCACTCATACGAAGGCTCGTGAGCGCGCGGGCGAGCCCCGATTCATCTTCATTTTTCTCCGCTCCCCAAGGCACTTCCAACAGAACATTCTCCAGCACACTTCTCTCGGGGGTTCTTTTCGAGCGTTTCACGGTCTGCTTGCTCACATACTCTCACTACTACACTGTTTCTCACCGGCTAGTCCCAGCTGCCTCCCGCACGCATCAGCTAATTCCGACTTCGGTTCTCACTCATGCACCTTGAGACCCACCAACAGGTTATAGTCCAGGGTGAACCGTAATCCGAGGCTCCTCATTCACGCTTAACAAGTACTTCCTCCATACACGCACCTCCCGTCTTATCCCCTGTTCACTTTGTTGACAGTAGCTACGGTAGCCTTCGCCCCTCCACATCTGATTCCCTTCTGCCTAGGTGACAGCGCTCAGGGCAGGAAGCTAACGCCTGGTCCTGCTGTCCGCACTTTGCGTACCTCTTCGGCAGATATTAAGTCCGAAGAACAGATTAACAGTGAAAGACTGGAGATGTTCTGGGTGAAGAACGTCCGCAGAGGAATGCGAAGACACTGAGTCGAATTATGAGGTTCGTGAAATTGAGGCCGGTTGTTGGACAGAAGAGATTTCGAGGGAAGGGAGGACGACTCTGGGAGGAGGTACGGAGAGTGGTGTTGTCAGGAAGAATGCTGGGACTTCACACGTAGAAAGGGATCAGCTGTTGGATGAATATTCGGATCTGACCGAGGGGCTGCCTCCCCGCGTGGTCGCAGGAAGGCCAATAGAAATTGTACGAAGGTGAACCAGGAACACTCGCCCAGTATACGAGAAGATATAACTTACCACGGAACCATCTCTTGGAATTGAAGAAACAAATCAAGAGCTCCTGGATAGAGGCTTTGTCGAGCCACGGCCAACACCTTTTGCAGCTCTACTGCTTCTAGTACCGAAGCGGGGAAGAGGAGATGAATTACGAGGGTTGTGGAGTACGAGGCTTTGAATAACGTCACCTCAGAAGACGAAAACCGATAACCGGGCGTGCATTTCTTCGATCAGTCGATTAAGGGGGATCAATGGCTTAACAACTTGCGTCTACAAGAAGCGTAGCGCCAAGTGCAAGTGGCACCACAGGGCCAGCCGAAAGCTGCTTTCAAGTGTCGGTATTGGATTTTTCAGTTTAGAGTTCCGGATCTAGATCTGCACTTCGTAGAGTCTCTGGTTAGCTATAAGCGGTGTGCCCGTCGACTTTCCATTGATGGATGTAGGAAGTCTTCTTCAACGACACCGATGAACATGCAGTGTATTTGGATGATTTTCTTACTTGTTCAAAAACAAGACAAGAACAGCTGGCGTCTACGGACCGACTTGGGGGAATTCGTGAACATCAACTACATGGAAAAACTGACAAATGTGACCTTCTTACACAAGGAGTGAAGTATATCAACGACCCCCAAAGGCTAACGCTTAATCCGAGAAACGTTGAAGCGCTAAAGAACTACTGGAGAAGCTACAGAACTCAAAGAAAGCTCGAGGGCTCCTAGGACTAGTAGGACATTAGCGGCAGTTGATTGAGGAATTTCAATGAAAAGGCCAAACCATTCCATGACGTAGTGCAAGAAAAGCTGAGTTAGTAAGGAGACTCGAGTACTCCAAGCAATGCTTGGATTGTCAAGGTGGCTATGACAACGATCTTCAGTCCGTGTCTACCATTAGTATCGAGGACGGCCTCATCGAACCCTGCCGTGGGTGCAGTCTTGAAACAGGAAGAATATCAAACTGCTTTCGAGTCTCTACAAAATCACACACGGGAACAGTATTATGCTGCACATGGGAACTTCTCGTGGCTTAGGTCTTCTCGTGTGCCGCTTGCTTACTCCCCGTCTCTTCCGAGATTGACGGATGCCCAAATACCGATGAAATTTGCCCGTCCCTGGATTTGTGTGGGACCTGGAAACTGCTGTTATTCACTGTATATAGTTAAGCTGCAGACCAGATCTCTGCTGGGAATTTCGTGAGCGAAGAAAATCCCCCATTTTTTCAAGGGATTCTCCCGTGCCAGCTGTCTCCCCAGGGTAATGCAGCCAGCGAAGTTAACTGCCGACGTTCTCGCAGGGGGAGAGTTACTACGGCTAGCCGAGCGGTTCGTTTAGCTTACTTGACAGGTGGTCGGGAGGCCGGAGGAAGTTTATTGTGTGCTCTTCAGACCCAAAGGAGGCAAAAGGCGGGAATGCCTCTCTCTCCCTTCTCTATCGAGAATGAGAAGATTCTCAGGTGCTGTGTCTTGACCACTCGACAGCCTAAGTGAGCTGTCTCGTGTCTTTCTGCAAACAATATTTGACCCCCCCTACCTCCCTCCTTATCTACGTCATTCTGAAAACAAAGGAAAGGCTCGTGGTGATAGTAACGATGGTCTTACATCTTCCTGGACTCCCTGTTACCGAAGTAACCAGCAAGCCGTCCCATGAAGCCCAGGCCCCACGCGTTGAATTAGCGCGTGAATCCTCCGGAGATTTAGAAGACGACAAGCCGGGTCATGAAGGTGCTACGGAAAATCGCAAGAAGGTTTAAAGGTGACGGCTTTATCTTCTTGGAAAAAGCTAAAAAAGTTGCAGGTTTCTTCTTGTCCGGTCCAATCTGTCTCCTGAATTCCTTCCCAAGCGTATTCAGACGACGTTGTCCAAGGAAATCCCCTCCGTCCGTCAAAACCATACCATCCACTCATCAATTGTGCACAAGATGGAGACTTCCGACACCCTCCTCCTTGGGGCTGTCAAAAACAGCGCAACTGAGACGGGAGAAGAAGAAGAGATTTTACTCCGGCATTGCAAGAGCGGAGTCTAGAAAGGAGGATAATAACCCGAGACGTGTTCCTTTCTTTTGGGTTTTGCTCTTGGTCCTTGTTTACATCCTCTTTTTCGATGACGTAGGGGAGGGTGTATTTTCGACTTCAGCTTATGGCTTAGCCTTACAGCACAAGAGTCGAATTTCTTCTTTTTCTATGTTGCCAGAAAACATTAACACAGATACACCATTTCAAAGACAACGCTTTTCTCTTCTTACTTCACCTCTCCGTTCTCCGACTCCTTCTCCCCCTCTCTCCCCTTTTTCCCGACTATTTTCTTCATCGTCGCCTCTTTCACAGCGGTCTTCGTCGTCTGCAACAAGCTATACTTCCAACAGCCGAAGTAGAGAAGACTACTCAACTCTGACACGGTTGACGCGGAAGAACCTCAAGAAGCTATTCAGTGCAGACTTTTCGTCAGCTTTACCAAATTCTTTGATTCGTAAAACACAACCGAAGGACACGACAGACTTGCTACCTCTGAATCTTTCTGTAAATTCTCCCACCATGAGGCAAGACGAGAAGGAAGATGGCATGGGGGGACCTTTAGCTACGTCGTCTTCTATTTCCTTTGCTCCTTCACACTCTCTCTCCGTGAAGACTTCATCAAAGGGTGAAGAAAAGCTTCTAGATCAACAGCAGCAGGAGCACACGAGGCAACGCGAAGGAGGACACATGATTGCGAAAGAAAGGTCACACGATTCAAATGAAAGAAAAGGAGACGGAGAAGAGAACACGTTCTCGGCTCATGGCCGTGCGCCTCTTTCTTCTTCGTTGGGAGATCGAGTGTTCCTGGAGAATCCTGATGAGGTTTCTCCAGATCAGTCTTTAATAACATACATTACAGGTTTTGGTCCCTTTGCGAATATCAAAAACAATCCTACTGCCTGTGTGGTGATGCATCTCCATGATGTACTTCTTCACTATCTCAAGCAGAGCGAAGATACCAATGAGCCACAGCAATCTGTAGATCTTTCCTTACCGTCATTCCCCTTTACTAAGTTTCCCCGTAATTCAACAAAGGGAACCGAGTCAGATTCGCTATTTCTGTCTTCTCCGTCGTCATTATGCTCTACGTTGCCGTCCTCGTCGTCTCACCCCTATGAGAAGGAATCCAGGTGTACATACACCCCAGTTATAAGCCCCTTGTTAACTCAAGAAGAACTGGAGGCATCTTGTTCTGTAGAAGGCAGTTCATCCTCATCAGCCTTCTCACCTGATGATGGTTTCTCTTCATCAACACAGAAAGCTGAGGACTCCGCTTCTACTAAGGTCCCTGGTCACAATTCTTTCTCTTTCTCCTCATCTTCAAGTGAAAAGAATCTTGACGGCGGTGATGTACCTTCTCCTCCTCCTCTTCATACCAGTGCTCGTACGAGGGAATCCCTTTCTGAGACTCAGCACACGTCCCTTCTTGCCCTCTCTCCTCCCGACAACGAGCAAAGCCCCCTCGCTTCTCTCAGTCCTCCTACTCCCTTCCTTTCTTCTTCTCCAGCTAACATTTCCATATGTGGGGCGCAGGTTCTTCATGTCTCTGCAAGAGCTGTTGATGAAGCAGTTCCTCGGATTGTTGCTTCTCTAACCTCTCTGTCATCTTCCACAGATGATATGAAAAGTACCAAGAAGAAGAAAGAGACGGAGACCAAACAGGCCGAGGTGCAGGCGAAGGATTCGACAGTGGAACCCTTGGCTCCAGTGGAAAAGAATCACAAAAGAGATGAGAACGGCGACAGATCAGAAGAAGGCAGGACTTTTCTCCAAGAGCCTCTTATCGACAGTAGGGACGATAGATCAGGAAGCATGGATCAGCTTGGAGAAAGAGAAGAAGAAGATGACTCAGGTATTGTTCATCTACATCTTCCTCTTCCTAAATTCCTGTCAAGACACACGACTTCAGCTGACGAAGTCGTGGCACCTCATTCTCTTTCCTCTTCTTCGTCATTGGACGTATCTGAAGAAACATATGGCGGACCGACTTCTCCGGACTCCCAGGGGGCGCATCTCTATCTGCCTAGGACAGGCAAAAAAGACGGAAATTTACACAGGACTCGCAAACTTCTTCTTCATCTCGGGCTGGATGCAAAGGCGAAGACATTCAATCTGGAAGAAAGGGCTGTCAATGGTAAGCAAAATTTCTGGTGTACGTACAGCCGCATTGCCGATATCGACGGGAGGTGAGAATGAAGATAGTCGTGGTGGACGTTACTTCTTGTCTGCTGTAGAAAAGAAACGTAAAGGTCTCCTGCTCTGCTTCGTGCCTGATAGTCTTCTGGATTTGACGCGATGTGTTATGTGAGTCTAAGGATGCGAAATATCTTCAATCATGCTTAACGAGACAGGGATGTGCATGTATGTAGGTGGAAAGTATAGGCATCATTGCAGTGTACAAACCCTGACTCACACTCGTGTGGTTTCATCCGGTGTCTGTACACCTGACGAGTTTGAGTTATCTAGCTCCTTCTTAGAGAACAAATGTGTCGTTGACAAGTGCTTGATAGGGGTCGTAGAAGAGACGAGACTATAACCATCAACTTTTTCTATCTGTACACTGAATGACGCAGAGGTACCTGTGAGTCTTCATCTATCTGTTCATCTACACCTATCACTCTACCCCCCTTCACTGGTACTTACTTCACTCTATCTTTCTTATCCTCCAGTGTACCTACAGAAAGAACGAACGGTGTGTTGCTTTTGCTTTTCTCCTTCTTTCTTTGTGGTGTAGAAGCCAATTTCCGTGGACAGCCAGACCAGCAAGACTATATAGCTAAAGGAGAAAAGATCGAAGCAGAGGGCCCAGGGTGTCTTTCGACCTCTTTACCTCTAGATGTGAGAGACTCTCTGCCGACACTCCAAGCCTTTCTTTGTATTCGTGAAATCTTCGCATAACCCTTCACGGATACTCATTCCTTTCTTCAGACTTATAGACTACGTTCATCCATCAACACATAGGAAGAGAGCGGAATGCTGTCGTACCAAATCTTTCAGGATATTTCAATCCCGTGTTCTCTCGTCTCGATGGATGAAAAGTACAGATGGGGGGTGTGTATGGGCGGATTCATCTGTGTATATGTGTGTGTATGTGTTGTTCTCACATGTTTCCGTGTGTGGTATGTGCATGTCTGTCTACACATAGATATATGGAGGTGTATTTCTCCGTCAGTTTTTTATGCGGGTGATATCGACATATGTGTATCTCTCATATAGGTGTGGAGTGTGGGGTTGTGCATCTTTTTGTCAGGTCATATGCGAGCGCATGCAAGCGAAGGGATTCTCCTGTAGGACGTCGACTGATGCAGGGCGCTTTGTATGTAACTACACGTAGTAAGTCTCCGTACTAAGCAATCTTCTTTCTTTCTTTCCTTGTCATTCTCGGTAGTTTGTTGTCTAGGTCAGAGACTTCGTTTCCTCTCTTGTATTCAGTCTCTCTTACCTTGTTCTCATCGTAAGCTTCTTATCCTCGTAAATGCATCTCCTTAGTAACTCCGAGCTGGGTTCAAGTGTACAGACAGCTCAACTCGCCATCAGTTCGATCTATGTGTGAATTCGCACCTATGTATGCATGTAGATGTCTATGCAAATCTTTATAGAACAGATCGTGCAGTCGCACCTGTAGGAGGATAAGCACCCCCCTATGAAAAGATTACCGACTCATAACGGACGTCTCCTATAGTCCTATCACGCACAAGAGTCTATAGGCGTCTGTATATACATACATGTATGTGTGCCTATTCATTGATCATTGATCTGGGGATGTTTCTGAGTTTATATTTGTTGTTCGGCAGCTATAAGTCCTTATTCGAAGCCAGGAGGAGAGGAGATGCGGACGTCTTCGTTTTATTTGTGCATGTAAGTTTTCTCTTGATCGTGAGACTGACGAATTGATACAGGCGAGGTGACAAGAAGAAAGAAATGATGGATGGAACCATCATACGATACGGATAGATAAAGCATGGCAAATGGAGGATCGACTCTTCGCTTGTTCTTTGGAAGTTACCTCCTCACTCCCTACGTGTAGTCTCATGGAATTTCTCAGCACGATCTGTTCGACACCCATCCTCGTACACACTCTCATGTTTACATATAGATATATCTATGTGTATACGTATATCTGTGTTGTGTCAAGACATATAAGTATACACCTGTACAGTCATATTAGAGTTGGATGATAGATACGTGTATATATCGATCTATTGTCTTCTCCAATCCGTGTACAGTTAGTGTGCACGCAAAAACGCATTTATAGCATAGATATACTTCTATTATGATACACCTATCTCTCTAGTTATCTATCTTCATATAGATATGTACATATAGAGTCACGCCATATATATGTGTTTGTAGTATGTAGGGGTGATATAAGAAGGATGATATCTATGCGTGAGTGGTGTATCGTTGCAAAATCGTGCAAATGGTTTAGTGATAACTGCATCTCCCATGAATATGTGTGTGCTCTTTACACTTGCATACATTCACGTGTAGACGGAGCGAGAGAAAGATGTCGATTGCATATTCTTTCGTCGTTCTTGACTTCTCCTTCTCACCGGTAGGCAGTAGATAGATACGTTCATATAGAGGGAAGCAGCCCTATCTGCTTAATGTGCATTCTCTTCATCTGTCTTTCTGTCTGTCTGGATGAAGGGCTTGTGTTTCTCGTTCGCTCTCTCTTTCCTTCTTGCCGCTGGT
>NW_027159705.1:0-202 GCF_002600585.1 Cystoisospora suis
ATCTACCAGCATCGTGGCTGATGCACCCAGTGTTCCATGTGTCATTATTGTCGCCAGTAACGGCAGAACCCAAGCATCTCCGAAGGCCAGGTCAGCGACAAGCACCGGAGGCCAACCAGGAGTTCATCGTCGACGCGATCGTGGACCACAGAGACTCGGACAAAGGCAGAGAGTACCTGGTACGGTGGTTGGACGGCTCTAC
>NW_027159705.1:573-921 GCF_002600585.1 Cystoisospora suis
GAGGCCGCGGATACGACAAGCAGATCGAACAGAGTCTCCAGAGGCCAAGAACGGCCAGATCACGCACTCGGCGACCCAACAATCAAGAGACGGGCTCAACAGAAACATATCAGGAGAGGAACAGCCCCGGAGAAGGCAAATCCAGCTCACCAGAAGCTTGAGCACCTCCAGCAGATCACCATCGCATCGCCTACGCCACCCAGAGAGAGGGAAGAAGCACGGCACGCACGACCCAAGGAGTTTGACGCCTCCTAGAGGAGGCTAAAAGTTAAAAGAGGGTGCCAGGAACCTATTGGGAGCATCCCAAGGTCCTGGGATCGTGTTTCGTGTAGGGAAAACCCATGTCCC
>NW_027159706.1:0-232 GCF_002600585.1 Cystoisospora suis
CAGGAAGCCAGGTAAGCCAACAGATTTTGGCCGGGAGCAGGAGCGTAGGGAAATTGGGTGAAGAAGCCCGGAGAGACACGGCGAAAGGGGCAACGAAAGTCCCCCATAGCTGTCAAAAGCCTCCAGAAAGGTTGGAGGATCAGAAGGGAGGACCAGTCAAGGGGTTCGTTTTCGGGGCCGACCCAAAACAAGAAGAAGAAAGCTTGTTTCTGAAAACTCAAAGGAAAAAGAG
>NW_027159707.1:0-323 GCF_002600585.1 Cystoisospora suis
AAGATCTTCTTCTTTTCTTCTTCTCTTCTTGCAGTTCTTTTGCATCTTCTTTTTCTTCTTCTCCTCTCCTCTTCATATATTTCGTATCTTTCTGTGTGTCTTTTCTTCTTATAGGGTATAAAGAATGACGTGAGTTTTGTTTCGAAGTCTCTTGTCGATGCAACGATAGGTAAATAAATGAGAGAAAGAAGAAGAGAAACGACCACTACTACTACTGTCCTAACTACAAGCGAAGAAGAGGGGAGAGACACGAAAAGAAGAAGAAGACGTCCTACTAGCTTTGGTGCATGCACGAAGAGAGAAGAGAGAAAGAGAGAGAAGTC
>NW_027159707.1:741-862 GCF_002600585.1 Cystoisospora suis
TGTCTCTTGTAGAGTTGTACGGGAGTGTGAAGGAGACTTTGCTGCCCACACCTCCACGGCCTGTGTATGGCTTCAACTTTCGAAATATGAAGAAACTCTTCCAGGGAATTCTTGCCGTTCA
>NW_027159707.1:917-1222 GCF_002600585.1 Cystoisospora suis
GACAAAGAAGAAGGAAAGAAAACGTGAATAGCATCTTTAGTATCTCTTCTCTCGCTATTTGCCAACACAGGACAAGGCAAAGGCGATGCATGACTACACCCAAGCGGGTTCATACAAATATATATACATATATATACATATATATACATATATATAGATATAGATATAGATATATAGATATATATACATATATATAGATATATAGATATAGATATAGATATATATACATATATATAGATATATAGATATAGATATATATAGATATAGATAGATATAGATATATATATCTACATATAGACAAGGTG
>NW_027159708.1:0-5976 GCF_002600585.1 Cystoisospora suis
CCCCCCCCCCGGCTCGGTAGACCGCTCGTAGTCATTTTTGTGCTAATGTCCCAAGGTCAGGGCCGGTTTCTACAGTCCCGCTGAAGATGATCTATCATGTTGAATGGTGGATTCTTGTACGGGAAGAGGTACTTGTCTGAGGTACGACGGGACGCCTTTAGCTGGCGCTTCTCTAATCTTCGCGTCTGAGTGATTGAAGGCTTCAGATGTTTTTCTGTTGGAAGGATTGCCGCGGTGGTGTTCTATCTCGAGAGAGCTCCTCGTAGTCCGAGACCTGCTCCTCGTGGTACTTGTGCTGTATGGATTTCTTTTGATCTAAGACTTGCTCCCTCATGCTAGCTATGCTGTTCAACTGCAGTACCTGCAAAAAGCTCTTCGCGACCGAAGCAATAGAGAGATGGAAATGAGAAATCATATTGCGGTGCTGACAGCTGTCAACCTCGATCTACAACGACAGGCAAGCAAACCCATAAGACTCCTTGTCCTCTCAGGAAGAAGTCCTCTCAATCATACGTTCGACCTTGGGCAAGGGGCACTTGTTCTAGACTCTGTGGCGTATGTGAAGATTTCTTCTTTCATGCGGGGTGAAGGATCTGCATGAGGCGACTGTTGCCTAGTGGGGTAGCGTACGTACACTCGCAACACGGTTTAGTATAGAAATCGACCAGACTGGATCGGGCAAGCCCTTCGCCGTTGTGTGTCATTAATGAACCCATGAGAAGCGCACTTAGATTGGACGTATGTGTCTTAGATGCATGGTGTTGCGTCTTCTCCGGTGATTTCCTTACTGCGGACGTTACCTTTTTCTTTGCGAAGAACGAATACCTTTGCTCCACGCCCTTGCAGTGCAGGTAGGCAGCGGATGACGATGACTGGTTTCATTTGAAGAAGCATTATTCGAATCTATGTGTATATGCAGTGTTCATGTGGACATGAGAAGAAACCTCTCGAAGAAAGAGGGCTTTTGTTTTGCTTTATTCTGATGGTACATGATGGTTCAGGCCAAGGCCCTCACGCAGTTCCAGGAGACCCTGAAGAAAAATCAAACACAAATGATGAAATTGGAGGAGATAGAGACTGACAGACAACCCGAAGAGACTCAGGGGTTGGTCATTAACGATCATTGCCAAGGCGGTGGTGGCATTTCCCACCAGCAAAGCAGCATGCAGTGAGTTCGCCCGGTATACGTGTTGCTTGCCATGGGGATAGCCTCTTGTAGACGCCTCGCATTCTCTGCCTCCTCGCATTTCTCAACGGTGTGTTGAGTTGAGTTCCATAGTATATTTTCCGCACTAAGCCGAAGGGCGGCTTGTTTGTAACATCGAGTGCCGTTTTCTTTGTGATACTTTCTTCTCTCTCCGTGCTCGATGTACCATCGAGAAAGTCATTCATTTCTTATAGACGGGACTTCGTAGGTCCTGTTTGGACAGTCGATAGAGATCGTGCTTAGTGATCTCTGTATGTATGGCTAGCTAGCACGAAGCGCACCTCTCTTTTATCATTAATGGCATCTTGGTGACAGCGCACGGAGGTCCTGTACTACTACTACTACCTCTTGAACAGGACGATAAGAAGATCAAATGACATGACGCAGTTAAAGGTGAGGCAGACGATTGAAGGGCACTCTTGTCCGAGTTTCTGCGACTCCACCAATGTTCTTCTCTGATAAAGCCACCTAAAGTGAAAACGATTACCTACAAGAAGGTGCATGGTGTCTATCGGAGGTTCTCTGACTCTATACGACTTGACATTTTAGATAGATGGTGGTTGTATGCTGAGTTTCGTGTCTTTCTCCGATGGACTACAGCGACCTGTCAGTGAGAGAGGCGCCGCACCAGCATAACGTTGAGGGGGGATCTTGGATGCCTCCCGCGGAAGGGAATGAACCACAACAACCCCATCTCAGGAGATCGAGTTTATCAAGCTCTGCGGGGTGTCCAAGATCCAGTCAGCCTGCGTCGCAAGTGGGAGGAGGAGGAGGAGCAGGAGGGGATCGTAAAGTTCAATTTGATGTCTGCCCGGTGTTTGGGAATATGCGATATGAGGCTATACCATCCTGTCCTATTGATAGTGCCCTCGCGGCATTCGTTAATCAGAGGTAATCCTACCACAACTCTTTTGCTGGTATATGTATATGATAGGAGAGGAAGCAGATGATCACCCCGTCTGTATATATAGGGAGAGAGTGAGAGAGATACCAAAAGCTATTCCCATCAACCACAGAAACGAATTGGGGGCGACAGTGAAAGGACGATGTGGATCTGGTGGTGTTGGTTTTGTCTTTCTTTTTTCCGACTAAGAGAGGGGGAACTTTCAAAAGGATTCACAGGCCACTCTCTACGATCCAGGATTCTCTAGGATAGGCTGCATGCACTGGTGTTCTGTCCGTGCGCCCGGGAGCGATTGAAGTCGTTCACGACTACCTTGATCTTTCATGGGAAGGGTTTAGCTCATAACTATGCCTGTGTGATATGACGTTGGAACGAATGACTTTGCCGATAGTCAACTAAAGTGGTGTGTCTTCTTGGATGAAGAGCTTTCTCTCTTCTCTTACTTTGTCTACTCCTTCCTGACTAAAGCGCAAAATTGAGCTAGAGAAAGGATGAAAATTCATCTCCAAGAATAAGCTTGAAAGGTGTCCAAATCAAGGAGCTGGCATTTGAACAAGATGATCCTGTCGTTTCTTCGTATGAATAAGGCACAGATAAAATCCTGCTATACCAAACCAACATTCAGGTGAAGCGTTCCCTGGTAAGACTGGTGTGTGGCTAGCTAGGTAGACACATGTCACAGACACGTAGAAAAAGTAGCCTCTTCTTATGCTGTTCCCCTATGTATGTATGCTTCAATGTTTGCATGCATCTTCTCAGGGTTAATAAGATTCTGTTTACACGCGTCCGCCCAGGAGTTTATCTCTATGGTCGAATGCCTGTACGTGTACAACTTGGAACAGTACCTGAGACTCAGGCGAAGCGTCTCGAGGTCGTCGCTAAAGGGAGACGGTACACTATGGCGAATTTCATTAAACTATATGAGGTAAGAAGCTGAAGCGCTGATATATATCACGCGAAAGGAGACGTGCGTCATGGTGCATGCAGATGTCTTATTCTCTTCTTGTAGTGAGAATCGAGTCAGAGGGACCCCCAAGGGTAAGCGAGACTCGAGTGATATATGTATGGCACATCAAGGTTGTCTTTACCCTACCACTCCCTCGGCGGGTGTCTGACGTAGAGAGCCGTTTTGCTTTAATGCCTTTGAATGGACCATGATGAGAGAGAAAGAACCTGTGAGATTCGTTTCTAGGTTTAGGTTGTCTTTGAGAAGGAAAAAAAGGGGATGAAAGAGCGTGGTGATGTTTGGTTAGCCAGATGACTATCTGACTGACTGGACGAATAGAGTGACTATGAGTCCTGAAGTGAATGGGGGAATTCCGAATAGTCCTAGCCTGGTGACGGTCCTGAGGCGGAAGAGAAGAAGTCAACTGATAAGAGTGCATTTGAGCGACTTCCTTTCTCAAAGGGTTTTGATGGCATTATTCCATGTATGCAATCTGTTTACAGTGTTTGTATTGTATGGGTACGAGATGGCTTAAGGTGGTGTGTTTCTTGTTCATGTACTGCGAACTCAGGAGTCTGAGTTTCTAGCTCTGGATCAAGCACATAAGACGGGAGGGACAACCATGGAGCTATCAAACTTGCCTGGATCTCAACTGGATGGTCAGCCGACCGCCTACACTTCTGCCGGTCCCGGGGGGGGGCTATCCTATCCCCCTAATCCCTCCAGTTTACCTTCTTCTATACCGATGTCACAACTAGGATCAGGTTCACTTCTTTCTTCTAAGCCGTTGAGAGTCACCAACAGGTCTCAAGTTTCAAAGTCTGCCTCTTTGCGTGCACATAACGCCGTTGAGACCAAGACACGGGAGAGATCCTATCACGAAAGCCAAGGCCATAT
The DNA here is from genome assembly GCF_002600585.1 of Cystoisospora suis. Classification (NCBI taxonomy): domain Eukaryota; phylum Apicomplexa; class Conoidasida; order Eucoccidiorida; family Sarcocystidae; genus Cystoisospora; species Cystoisospora suis. The sequence continues at coordinate 3,955 of NW_027159708.1, forward strand.
GGCGAGAGAGCATCTTCCTGTTGTTTCTACGTTGTTGAATCGTCAGTGGGAGAATGATCCAAGGGGAACTTCCGTTTATCGTCCTGCCCACAGTGGGGACGAAGAAGACGAAGTCGAGAGAGCTATGAAGAGAGACCAGTCACATTATCCTTTAATTCTTTCAGAGAGCCAATGTGGAGGGGTGATGATGTCAGAGGAAGCCATGGAGAGAAAGACACAGACAATCCCCAAGAAAACGGTTGAAGGAAGTATACGGCATCGGACACCGACGGATAGTGGCCAGTGTGACATGGAGAGTTTCGCGTTACTGCAGGGAGGGGGTGCAAGTTTGGAAGGCCAGCAGGGTGTTCTCATGTGTGATGGAGAGCGGAATAAGAAACCCTTTGATGCAAGTAGAGTGGATGGGGAAGATACAGATGCGAGTAGCCGTGCTCGAAATCGCGTGACCAAATATATCTTACAACATCGAAACTTACTGGAAGCTATTCAGGATGAACTTCGGAATATGGACAAGAACACTCTATCTCCAGAGAAAGGTAAAAGTGGGGGAGAGGGGAACCAGAGTGTGAGGCGATCTCGCGCAGACAGTATGGTCAAGGCAGAGAAACGAAGCAATACGGGGAAAGGAGGCAAAAAACCGACGCTTGGACGAAGCTCAATGTCATGTGATAGTCATGCCTTAAGACGCCGGTCTATGACGACCCCGAATGGTCCGACAACCGAATCGAAGTTGAAAGGAAGTAGCCATTCTAAGAATCCCCCCGAAGAAACTCGCCGATGTACAAAAGCCAAGCCCACGGCTAAGAAAGACTCTCGAGAGACTCTTGTCAGCAAAATACCTCCTTCATCGTCTTCATCATTATCATCCACCAAACATGTCGTAGGAAATGTCGGGAGTGGAACCCGTGGCCGGAGTTCCGAGGGGGTGCCATCGGGGGGGGTGAAACAGCGGAAGTCTAGAGCTCCGGTGAAGAAAGAGAAGACAGCCACGTCAGATCCTAAGAAACGACGAGCCCCGACGAGACACGCTATATCAGACTCACTCGTTTTAGAAACCGAACGATCTCTGGCTCACGTCGGGAAGTCCAGAGACTTATGTATGGCAAGTGAAAGTATTGTCCCTAAGGGCCGTCTCCTTTCCTCAGAAGTCCCTCGAAGACAACAGACTCCAAGTGGTCCTCAGGTTGCCGCCCCTGCGAGCCAAGAAGAGAGGAAGTGTGATGGGGAGACAGGATCCCTCCGCGTGCCACCTCATGCGATGGAAGTAGCTGGCCTTAAACTCCAATTTGTTCCATACGTACCGCCGAAGGTCACCAAGAAATTCCCTCCCTCTTCACCCGTAAAAGAGCTCGCTCCCGTCGCCCCCAGGGGGGTTACTGCTGATGAGGGGGCATCCGCTCTGTCTTCTACACTGAGAAGTCGGATTGATATTGCTCGATCTCAGATGGCTGAATTCACTTCCCCTGTCATGACCCACGAGCAACAAACAAATGACGGCCGGAGAATAAGTAGCGGTGTCGACCCCAGTAAGAGCTCTATACTTTCCGGTCTTCGCTTAGGCTCGAGACCAGATGATGTCTATCCTGTCAACTACGCTCCAAACCGCCCCGGTTTTGATGCGCACCCGAGTTGTACGATCAGGCAGCAGGCACCACTGCCTTCACAATTCTACCAATCAGAACTGGGCTCGCTTCCTGGGAAAGGGGACCGCCAGTCGGCGCACTTAGACCGGATGATGATCCGTGAGCCGACGGGAGCGAGACTGATGCCTAAAGACTGCGATGCGGAAGATGTTGCCAACATTGGAAACTTTCAAAGAGTTTCAAGATCTCCTGAAACCTCCGATGTGTCTCCCATTCTCCAGGGCTTGCCAGTGCAGTCTGCGGAGGCAGCGTGGTACTATGGGAATCCTCAGATCGTTAGGCAACCTTCAGTCGAAAGCCCTGGAGGTGTTCTACTTCAGAAGCGACTGGAGATGCTGCAAGCGGGTAGGTAGCAGAAAAGGCAAGGGGGGGGGGGGGG
>NW_027159709.1:0-1505 GCF_002600585.1 Cystoisospora suis
TCTTTTTCTTCTTCTTTATCTTGTCTCTTCTACCGAAGGAGGAATGCTTCGTGGAGAGGGAGAGGGAGCTCTCGTCAAGACACAAGCAGCAGCTGGCGTAGCAGAGAAGAAGAAGAAAGTGGGAGTGTTACTGGAGAAGAAGAGATAAGATTTCTCATCGACTCCTCTTTCTCTTCTTCTTCTGCGTCGTTTTCCTCTTCATCTTCCCTCCCTCGCTTGTTTCTTCATCCTTCTTCTGTCTTAGTCCATTCGCCTCCCGAATGGATTGTCTTCACTCACGTAAGAAAAGATTAGGACGAAAGAAAGAAAGATATATGAAAGAAAGCAAGAAAGAAAGAAAGTGCGAGAGGGAAGCTAAATGTTTGAGGTCTTTAAGACTGATATGGCGAGTGAGCTGGCTTAGGAGATAGAGATGAATGTCTTGGAGGGTGGTGACCTTCTTCTTCTTGTCTTTCTCCTCATCTGTTCTCTCTTCATCTTTTTTTTTTATCTCTATCTTCTCTGTCTTGATCTCTTTCTTAATCTTCTTTTTCTTCTCTGTCCTTCCTCGTTCTTCGACTAAGAGGAGTTGAGAGAGACGAAGAGCGACGGCCTGTGAGGCGACAGCCCAAGTAAACTCGGGGAAAAGCAAATGCGAAAAGAAGAGAAGAGAAGATTCTTCCGCTAAGTAGAAGATGTTTAGAAAGTCTACAGATGGGTCTTCGAAGGATATAGATAGATCGTAGATATAGATATGGAGGTAAAGGAAAGAAAGGGAATGGGTTACCGATATCTGATTCATATGTCTATCTACACTTGACTGCATGCGCGCACGCATGCAGTCACTCAGGATAGAGATGGATGTCTCTCTATTTCTTTCTTTCTTTCCTCTTCATCGATCTGTCTTTCTTCTTTTCTTCTTAGGCTTCGTTCAAAGGCCCAGGCGAGTTTTATCTGCATGACATTACAGCCATCGATCCTGAGTGAGCTCCACACAAGCATGCAGTAGCCAAGCAGCCTCCCTCTCTGTGAAGCAAGAGCTAGCTAGCTAGCTAATGATGTATTATTGTATCTGTCTATCTATCTGTTTTCATGTATGTAAATGTGTGTATGTGTATGTATGTATATTTCTCCTTCCTAGGAGTTGTGGAGGTCCTCGTCAACTCCCTGAAACGCATGACATGTCAACATGGATGTACATGCACATGTACACATACATACGTAGACATACATACATATACATACATACATGTAGGCGAATACATATACAATATATATAAATATATATATATATATAGCTGTGTCTCCGTAGGGATGTGTGTAAAGAGGTCTACAGATAGTGGATGCTGAGATTTTTGTATTGAAAGCTACCTCGCATCTGTCTACATACGAATGTATGTAGACATCTGTATATACATATGTATCACTCCGTTCTTCCTTTCTTCCTTCGCTTGTCTTTTCTTTCTTTTTCTCTCTCTCTCTCACTCTTTGTTTCTTTCTTTCTTTCTCACTCTTTCTTTTTGTGT
>NW_027159709.1:1667-2025 GCF_002600585.1 Cystoisospora suis
AAGAGATGAAGAAGAGGAAGAAAGACACACCATGAGGCAGACATGATAGATAGTCTCTCCATCTTTGTTTGGAGACGTAGGCAAGCAGGCAGGCAATCAGGAAGGAAGGAAAGATACAGCAGCAAGAGAGAGGCAAACAAAGAACGGACAGGAAGCAAAACAACAGACACACAGGGATGCGAGGTGGATGTGGAGGTCTTCAGCTACGTGTCTACTCTCATGTCTACTACTATGTCTACTCGTATGTCTACGACTCCTCTTATGACTGTATACGGCTCCGATGACTCTAAATAGTCAGATCATTCCTTCTGTAATCATGGCTGTCTTGTAATTCTTCATGCTTTTCTTCTTCTTTTTC
>NW_027159709.1:2264-3388 GCF_002600585.1 Cystoisospora suis
GAAAGAAAGAGATAAGAAAGAAGTCATTGTAGTAGGAGTCGTTTTAGATGTAGTAGTAGTAGTCGTAGTTGCTCTGTGGCTCTCTCTGGGTTTGTAATCTTGTCTCATTAGAGACGAAAGAAAGAGAGATCGACTGAAGATAAGCCATCAAAGATATGTACATAGAGTAAAGATAGATAGATAGATTAAAGACAGATGATAGATTGATGGATGGACGGATGGATCTATCGTCGTTTCGTTCTTCGCACTAGTCAACATTTGGTAAGACGGCCTCCCTAGTACTATTCCTATTGTTACTTCCCTTACACTTCCTTCCTTCCCTTCTATCAAAGAAGAAGAGGAAGAAAATGACGAGAAGATAGAGGTAATTCCATCTCCTATCGGACAGACGTAAGGAAGTTTTCTATACGAAGGATCTTCTCAGGCAGCTTTCTTTCTTTTTCTCTCTCTCTGTCTTGGTATGTAGGGGTCTGGTCCTTGCTGTCTGTGTGTATGGGTAGACGTTATGAAGAAATTTGAGAGAGAAAAGAGAGAAAAGCCGCCTCTTTGCCTCTCCTGCCCCTTTCTTCTTCTCCCCTCTTCTTAACTGACAGATATGAGAGTGACAGGACATGATGGGATAATACAGAAAGAAAGAAAGAACTAAAGAAGAAAGAAAATCTAAGAGACAGCGCGCTGATGTAGAAGAGAGAAAGAAAAGACAGAACAGACACTTCCCCGTTGGCCTTCTCTCTTTCATATGTCTTTCTTTCTTTCTTTCTCATTTGTCTTTCCTTCATAATTGATAAAGCTGGTCTTGATTTGGATCCAACCCCCTTGTAGCGCCTTGCTTCCCTGGCTCTTTCCTACGGGAGATCCCTCTACCTTCTTACCATCCGTCTTGGAAATTTTTCTTTCTCTTCTTTCCAGACTTCCTCTTTCTTGTGACATTCTCGCCCTCGTTCATAAGACAGTAACGAAAAGAAAGAAAGAAAGAAGAGGAAGAGAAGAAACAAAACAATCCTACTTGCCTATCTGTATGTACCGAAAGGCCTTGTCTTCATCCTTTGCGTAACACTTCACATCGTGACTCTCCAGACACGAGAAGATGAGGGTCATCGACGTCTATCTATCTATCATTAATC
>NW_027159709.1:3774-3995 GCF_002600585.1 Cystoisospora suis
TTCTTCTTCTTCTCTTGTCTGTTTTCCATGTCTCGTCAAAGACAATACACCGCCTCAAAAGGTCTTGGTAGCTAGCTGTCTAGCTAGCCACACAGACAGCATGACTCCACCTTAGCTCATCTTCCTGTTCCTTGCGCGGGGAAATTCAGTAGACAAGTCGGTAAATAGACAGATCGATCGTCAGACAGGAAGCAACTGTCGAGTTAAAGAAAGAAAGAGAT
>NW_027159710.1:0-198 GCF_002600585.1 Cystoisospora suis
GTGGATTGCCCCTTGGATTGCCTATCTTGCTATGATCTGGTCGTTCTGGCATCGGTGCGTTCTCACAGCGATCGTCATTCCTAAAAATAAGGCATTATTTGATGACGATCAGGGCAGGATTGTAAAATCCTGACAGCTGGCCCTCTGGCCCTGCCGCCGCGCGTGGAACATCCTGGTCGTGTGAACGAGCTCTACGAC
>NW_027159710.1:566-973 GCF_002600585.1 Cystoisospora suis
GTGGTGCTTGGGAGACTTCAAACCCCGCCCTTTGGGGTTAATCTGTTGCTTCTGCTCACTTTCAGGAGGCCTCGTTCTCCCCCTTGAAGTCACCTTGTTGACCTGGCCTTTTTCTCAAGAAGCCTGTTTCAGTGAACAGTTTTCAGAAGCGCTTTTGCTTTACGTTTATCGTACTTTGCTCACAAGAGAAAAAGAGTTTGACAAGCAGTGTGACCGAAGGATCAGAGAGGGTGCGGCGTGAAGTGGACTAGTTCCGAGAGTCAGTTCCCGTTGAAAGTAGCTAGTCTGGAAGACTCCTCATTCCAATGGTGCAACAATCCATTAGATCCCTTAAGTGATGTTTGCGTGACACTTTTTCGTAATCCCCGTCCTGGGAAGCATTCATGGGCCTAAACTGCCCGCTTCCG
>NW_027159711.1:0-185 GCF_002600585.1 Cystoisospora suis
TGCTCACAAGAGAAAAGGAGTTTCACAAACAGTGTGACCGAAGGATCAGAGAGGGTGCGGTGTGAAGTGGATTAGTTCCGAGAGTCAGTCCCCCTTGAAAGTAGCTAGTCTGGAAGACTCCCCATTCTAATGGTGCAACAACCATTAGATCCCTTAAGTGATGTTTGTGTGACACTTTTTCGTAA
>NW_027159711.1:218-394 GCF_002600585.1 Cystoisospora suis
CCCAGTGGAGTAGAAGAACCGCCAGTTCGTCCGGACCCCTTGTCCGCCTCCTAGATTGAGAGACTCTGATCGAGCCTGAGACGTTTTCAGACGGACAAATCAGTTTCCAACAGTGATATACGAAGACTATTGTGGGGAGTGTTGTTGCATTTTATTGCGTTGGAAAATTGTTTTTA
>NW_027159711.1:757-2345 GCF_002600585.1 Cystoisospora suis
GCCCGTGGTAATCGACCCCGACATCCCCTTTACGTCTATTACAACGGGTTTCAGAGCAAAATAGCACCTTTTCAACACAGTGTAGGCACCAATAGAAAGCAAAACACATTTACTAACGCCGTAGCACCAGCAAACAGGAAAAGCACAAGGAAAAAGGAACGAGAACGCCACAGGGAGCTCCGGCGAAGCGTGTGGCTCAAGGGAGCCAGCTCACCCACCGGCGAACCGAGGCGGGAAAACCACGGCTTCCACCCTCCTTATGAGAAGAAAATGCACAATCACGCACCCCAAAAACCCCACACCCTGCGTCCGACGCTGGAGCAAGGTGAAATCCCTGCGCGCCAGGCCGGACGCGCGAGGCCCGGCGGACTGCTACGTGTAGTGTGCGTGGAGTCAGTCAGTGTCTCGTGGCGAAAAACTCGTCCCCGCCGTAAGAACTTGTGAGAAACAGATGGCTTCTAGGAAAGCCTAACGAGTTAGCGTGTTTTGATCCAAAAAAGATTGCCGGAGACGGTTCAGAGCCGTCTGTGTCAACTCGAGGGGCTGCAGCACGACCAGCCGGGACCCGAGCTGTCCCCCGCTCGGCTGGCCCAGCCCCGCATACACGCCGGACGTGCGCCCCCAGAGTCCGGGGAGCGCTGAGAGAGCTAAACTGGCAAGGTACGCCCGTTTTAGAGTATTGGGCAGGCAAAGGGGACCCAGAGGGACGCATCGAACAGCGTGGTCCGACCAAGGAGCCCCCAGGCGGGAAGATCGCGCGTTCCCCGCCGAGGCCCGTAGAGCCCAGTTGGCCCAATGACGAGGCCAGGCATAGGAAACGGCACAGCGAGTCAGAAGGTCTAGAGGACTAGGAAACCTCGACGCAGGTGCGGCCAACGAACTGGACTGCCACAACGCCGTGTTAGCCGCCGGAGGGGCTAAGTCAGCAACCTAGGTTCTTCGCCGAAGGTATTGGTTCAAGACGGACGGAGGCTGATCAAGATCGACAGACTACGGGAGACGATCAGGCGACACTCAGGCGAGATCTCACCCCTTCGGGACGCCGAAATCGACTTCGGGTAAAGGCCGGACGCCAAGAATCATTGCACCCCGAGAGAGGCAGTTCCGTCTCCTTGGCGGAGGCGTGGGTGGGCCGCCGGCTGACCAACAATGCGGGCTCCGAGTCACCGACGAACTGCTCCGCGGCTCGACGCCGCTCAGAAGAAGGACTTTACTTGGTGTGTCGACTTTGGCCCAGTCAGCCATTGACACATCCAGCGCAACTTAGGACCCGTGATCGTTATCCAAACACACCGGAAGGATGCTCAGATCTGACAGTGTACCGCCGTCGGTCCGACTCTGCGCCGCCCTGTAAGGAGTGCCGTCAGTGAGTGCCGCACCGCCTGTGAGCCAACTTCGGCGCGTCTCGGTCTCGAACAGTGATACATCTCGTGCCTTCGTGAACGGAAAATGGTTTCATTCAAGTTGTTGCGGCAACCGTTGCAGAGAATGTGCGCACGAGGAGCTCTCAGCGTCCCCCGTTCTTCATGAGAAGTGCACTCAGATTTTCTCGTTTCTTCCAGCTATCTGATGTGCCCGCGAGGAACAC
>NW_027159711.1:2459-2663 GCF_002600585.1 Cystoisospora suis
CCGCTACACCGGGGAGGCGGAAAGAGAGACGCGACTCTCCCGAAGCGAAGTGTTAGATCATAGCGACGAGCAGTGACGGAAGGAGAGAGGGATAGTAGTTAGATCCTCTAAGAAATGAGTGTCGGAGTCACCTTCCGAGTAGCGTAGAAAACTCTCCTAGAGCTTCGCGGTTGTTTCCGGTCGTGCCGGGCGTGGCGGAGCCCG
>NW_027159712.1:0-3193 GCF_002600585.1 Cystoisospora suis
AGCACAGCTAGACAGAGGAAGATCCCGACATTGCGATGCTGCTTAAGCGTCTGTCCGGCAGAGGGCGCTCCTTTTTGGCTGGGTACGCTCTAGTAAAACACCGTTTTACCCCACACAGGAAACCTGACTCTACATCGGAGACAACAGCCCCATCTTTGTCTGCTATACTCTCAACGGCTCTGCCTGTCCCAGCAAGGGGCCCCGCCTCACTTGGAGACAGGCTCCGCCCTTTCCCTCGCGACGACGGCGGAGAGCGGCTGAGCTAGAAACACGCTGCATACCTGCATGCGGCGAATCTGTCGGCTGTAGCCGTAACCGTTACGAATTGATGCCTGCTTTTTAAGGAAGTCGGAGCTCCTCCGCGTGGTAGGAACGATGTCGGCAGGGGGGCCTCGGTGCTAGTTCGTATTGCGCGGTTCTCGTTCTCTTGCTCGGCGGCGCGGAGACGCTGTAGCCCCGATGTGCGGACTGCATGTTATGGTCTGGCGGTTGTAAACGCTTCAGCTGATTCGTCGGTACCGTTCTCACTTTGCTGGGTGACGAGAGAAGACATGGATGCTTGCGGTTGGAGACAGTGCCTAAGGGAGCCTCCCCCTCCTTTGTGTCGACATCTCTGGGTTAGAGAGTAAGGTGTGTCTGAAGGGAATGATCCCTGGGAGATCGCGGTCACGGTGTCAAGAGGGACGCTGGCTCGGACCTTGGGGGCTTGAGGGCGAGTGCAAGGTGCATGACGTGTCATTTTTACGCAGTTCGCCGGCACAGGCGGCTCTGCTAGTAACGCAGCACTCTCCTTAGGAAACTGGGGCCAGTCGGGGATGAAGAGGAGGCACCACTTGTGTACGTCGACTGATTGTTCTGCCCCCATGCAAGAAGTTGAGGCAGAGCAGCTAAACGGTAAGGCCCCAAGGCAACTTTGTTACCAGGCCCCTGATAAGTGCAGAGCTTGCAAAACGTCGGAGGTGGCATGAACAAAGCCACCGTATCTGAATCCGCGCATATTGTGGACCCTGGTGGACCGGCTGCAAGCTTGATCCTTTCTGCTCGCATTTGCCGTAGTTCCGAGCAGGTGTCCCTCGTTGTTTTCTGTCCTTGAATGGCTACACAACCAACTTGCGGTCCCGTGCAATATGGCAAAAAAATCAGCGGTCCGTCTCACCGAGGCGGTGGAGCATTCGTCTGCAGCCCCACCGGATGAACTCCAGGCCAAGCGCATCAAGAGACCTCAGGGGCACACTACGAGATCCAGGAGGCAGAAGGCAAGCGGCGCGCGCAGAGTCTCGCGCGCTGTCCGCGTGGGGGCCATGGTCGCAGCGGCGGTTGCTTCGATGACGTACGCTCTTAGGTGCGTGATGCCGCGCCTAGCTTCGACGGAGAATCTTCGAGGCTGGATCAACGTGGGAGGAGGGATGAGCCGCATCCGGCGCCTAGCTGCAGGAGAGGGCGACGGACCAAGGATGCGGAGAAGCGGATGGCGGTGGGCTGGTGGGACGACGAGTGCAGAGCGTGTCAAATGCGACTCATCTTCTGTAGAGGGGATCGCTTCTCTGGAAACGCCGTCGTATTTTTCGCTGCCAGGGCCTGGTGGGAGACCTGAGACGCAGCGCGGCCTCGGGGGTGACGCGCTGACTTTTTTCGGACAGGAGTTCCGCCTGTTCGGGGGACCCGAGGGAACGGAGCCCTGGCATTTTTCAGGTGATCATCTGCCTGCACTCGAGATTGACGAAGTGTCTCCTCCTGCTTTCCTGCTGGAGTCCACTAGTGGCTCTAGCACGGAAGCCGGCTCGCGCGCTCAGGCCAGCGCCTTTTATGAAGAGTATAAGGGAGATTCGATCGCCGGACGCCCAGGAGGTCTACCCGGTGGCGAAGAAGAATCCCGCTTGTCCGGGCCACAGGGCACTCGACACCTGTCGCATTTATACGGTGTGCAGCTGCCTGCTCTTGATACCGTAGGCAACCAGCCCTCGGCTTCTGTTCTGGACCACTCTAGCAGCCGCGGGGTAGGAGCCGCGCCGCGAGTTCCCGCCGGCGGCCTTCATCCCACTTCCGGGGGCCGGCCAAGCGGCGGATCTTTAGAAGCCTTCCCCCGTTACTATCCAGGCCCGTCAACGCAAGGGGGGGCACAGACAGGTGGTGCGCAATTGGCTGCGGGGCAGGCCGCACTCACACCTCCCTCTGCTGCGGAAGAGGTGCGGCCCGACCCCCCTCCCCCCGTTTTTGGCTACTTTGTATTCTCGCCGACAGACCAGCCTGTCCCCCTTTTCGTTCCCAGAAGTGTCTTCACGAGGAGCATGCTTGCATCGAGGCAGTTCGGCCGTAGTTTTATTCCGCCTGAAGTGGCCCGAGTGCAACAACAGCTTGCGGAATCGTCGAGAAAAACGTCTCCGCATCTGTCCAGCGGCTCACACAGCACTGTCCAATTCACGGCTGCCCCGTCCTTGCCCTCTCCTTCACCTTCCAGTGAGGTCGCCTCTCGCGATTCTCGGGATCAACCGACCTTCAGGACCCCGGAGGACAACCCGTCGACCGCGGGGGCAGGCCCGGCCCAGCGACCGACTTCCGCTGCTAAGGCATCTATCCCGAGACTTGCTGCATCTCAGAAGATCTTTCCAGCCCAGCCAGCTGCAACTGGGACGGCCAGAAGCGGGTGGTTAAGCAACCGGGTAAGGGCAGTGCAGAGAAGGAGGCAGGCGTCCCCGACTTTCTCGTCGGGGCTGCAGCCGCTGCGTTCCCCTCACACGTCGGCGGCCGGCCCAGACGTAGGTGAGCTTAGGGAAGGTGCGGGCGGACGTGAGCCGTCTGAACCGCGAGCAGCTCCAGCACAGTTCACTAAGGAGGTGGAACAGCCCGACGCTAGAAGTGTAAGTGTTTTCAGGCAGGGAAGGGGAAATGATGAGGCAACACGAGCGACCGTTAGCGGCACTGACCCCGGATTCTTTGGTGGAGGGGGCCAGAGTCCCGGCCCCAGCCAAAAAAGACAGTTACGGAAAGAAGCTAATGGCCTGAGAGGGGCCGATGTCAGAGGCCAGTCGTCCGGTCAAGAGGGGAGAGATTCCACGGTAAGCCGGGGTAAAGGCGACGTAGATGGTACTGGACGGGGTGCGACGGGCGGCGACAGCACAGGCGCGTGGTCTGGCAAAGGGAGGCAGGCGTCCACGTCAGGAGGAGAAGGAAGGGGTAAGGCGACAGGGCCGCA
>NW_027159712.1:3303-3490 GCF_002600585.1 Cystoisospora suis
GTGAGGGACGAGGTGGAGGTGGGCAGGGAGGGAGAGACAAGCAGTCGAGGAAGGAAGAGATCGAGACAAAGGAGGAAGAAAAGGGTAAGGAGTCGGACAGAGATGACGAGGGGGCGCACGGCGTCAGGAGTGAGGGCGGCAAGCGCGGAGGGGGTGCGGCGTCACCTCATTTGTCTGCTTCTGTTGC
>NW_027159713.1:0-3934 GCF_002600585.1 Cystoisospora suis
CAGCACACTCGTCAAACGGAACTAGGTCCTTTTGTATCTGAGATGCGTAGATGACTTGTGCAGTCAAAGCGCTCCAGCGCGAGACCGGCGGACTACCAGTTCCGTTTGACGAGTGTGCTGAACAGTCTGAGGGTCGGCTTGGCGCGATCAGCGGGAGACAGGGCAAGTGCCTAAGTGCATGCGCTGTCTGCCAGCGTCATGTGAAGAAACAACTTTCCCCTGGCAAGCACCTATATCGAGCGGTATTTTGTTTGACCGACCTGCTTCCGGGAATCCGGCACCGCTATTGCGGGAGAAAGATGGTAGCGAGTCCCTGGTTTGATAGGAGAGGGAACGTTGCTGCTTAAGTGATATGAATCCAGCTCTGTGAAATCCCGACATGTCAGAACCCTGGTCCCGTTTCACGAAGCCTTGCAACCATTCCCCATGCCCCCGCAGCAAGCTCGTGATGTAATACCAAAATCGGCTGGAATCCAACTAGCTGCTTTAGGTTGTCCAGGGAAGGAGAGTGCACTTTTCACGGGTCAGGATGTGGATGCGGTACACGGAGATAGCTGCGGGTAGGCCTTCTACATGAGTCGTGTGTCCGGGTTCTGAGAGTAAGGCAGACTCCGAGGTTAGAGCGCCTCAATTGAGTGAACACTGTTTACAGAAGAAAGCTCTTCTATGGCCTAGCACCGTCAGTGAGGGAGTGGGATGCGATGTGGCGAGAGCGAGAAGGCCCCGTGGATTCGACGAGTGATTGTTCGGTCACTATGAAGAAACCGACGACACACCGTCTGAACGTGGGGGTCAAGAGCTTTGCCTGAATGTTCGTGATCGCTGACAAGGAAACTTCACAGCTGTCGTACGTGGTAGACGAAGACAAGAAGTGAGCTCGCGATCCCGGTCCGACTGAAGGAAGCCTTGGTGCCCAACTCTCAGGCTCCTCTGCCACGCTGGCAAAAAGACGTAGTCCAACCCAGTGTATCCCTACCGTAACTTCACAGTCAACTCCCACTCCCTCCAACATGGCAACGCAGCCCCTGATTCTTCTCACCGAGGTAGGGGAGCAATCTTTGTCAGCCCCGCCAACGCAGCGGCAGACCTCAGGGCCTTCCCGCGAGCTACAGGAGGCAGAAAGCAGGCAGTGCGCGTGGGCTCTCCCGCGCTATTCGAGTAGGGGTCATGGTCGCAGCGGCGGTTGCTTCGATGACGTATGCTCTCAGATGCGTGACGCCGCGCCTAGCTTCGACGGAAGATTTTCAAGGCAGAATCAAGTCCGAGGATGGCAAGGTCGTCATTCGGCGCCTAGCCGCAGGAGAGGGTAACGGACCGTGGATGCCGAGAGGTCGATTGTCCCGGGGTAATGCGGTGCCGGGTAGACAGGGTGTCGAGTGCGTCGTAGCTTTCTTAGAGGAGCCCGCTTCTCCGGAAGTGACGCCGTATCTGTTGCCGCCAGACTCGAGTGCGAGACTTGAGCCTCAGTCCGAACACAGCGATGACGCGCCGACAGTCTTGGGACAGCAGTTCCGTCTGTTTGGAGAGCCGGGGAAAGCGGACCCGTGGCATTTCTTAGGTGATCGTCTGCCTGCCCTTGAGCTTGGCAAAACGCCTTCTCAATCTTTTCGTCTCGAGTCCTTGGGTGATCCTGGCGAAGAGACGGGGCGGCACGTTGAGGCCAGCAAATTTTCGAGTCCGGTCAGAGGTGCATCAGCTTCTGGACGTGCCGGAGGTGTTTTTACTGAGGAGCTCGGCTCGGAAGGTAAAGGCGAGGCATTGGTCACTGGTGTAGCACCGGGACAGACCGCGGTCGCAACGGGAATTACATCTCCTGATCCGCATCCTACCCGCCCTCCCGTCTTTGGCTATTTTTCATACTCGCCGTCAGAGGCACCTGTGCCTGTCTTGCTTCCTGAGGCTGTCTTGTTAGAGAGTATCCGTGCAGCTGAACAGACCCCCGGAGCTGATCCTCTCCAGAGAGTCGCCGAGTTGCGTATGCAGCTGGGACTGTTGTCATCTACGGAATCCGGGGACGCTGCCGCTGACTCAGATAGCGCTCCGGCGCCGAAGCCGTATCCGTCCGCCTCTCCTCTGTCTTACAGTGCGGTGGCGTCCCGGGGTATTGCAGGCGGACATTTTTCCATCGCGCGAACCAAACCTTCGTCCTCGGCAGCACATAAGCCGCAACGCACTCCCGGTGCTCAGGGCCCTGGTAGCCAGACATCTTCCGTAGCTCGGACCGCCCGTGCAAGCCGAAGAAGTGCAGCCGGGACTGCGAGAAGCGGGTCGTCAGTCAGCCGGGTAGACGCAGTGGAGAGAACGGCGCGCACATCCTCGACTCGAGTGTTGGGGCTGCACGCGTTGCGTTCCTCTCAGATGCTGGCTGCCAGTTCAGGCGCACGTGAGTCTAGCGGAGGTGCGCACGGACAGGAGTTATCTGACTCGAAAGCAGCTGCATCACAATCCAATGAGAATCGGAAGGTGGCGCACTCCAGCAACGGCGGTACCTTCAAGCAGAGCAAGGGGCACGGTAACACGAGGAAGGCAATTGCTAGCGGAGGGCCAAGTGGAGACACTGTTTCCGAGTCCGGTAGAGAGGCGCAGGGCTCCGGCCGCGGCCAGAAAGGACAGTCACGAAAGCAGGCTGATGGTCTGAGAGAGGTCGATGCCAGAGGCCCGTCGCCCGGTGATGGGGGGAATAATTCCCGGGTTAGGCGGGGTAAAGGCGGCGAAGTAGACGGTGCTGGACGGGGTGCGACGGGCGGCGGCAGGACAGGCGCGTGGCTTGGTAAGGGGAGGCAGGCGTCCGCTTCACGGGGAGAAGGAAAGGGTAAGGCGACAGCGCCGCAGAGAGAGCCGGCAGGTGAGAGGGGTGGTGGAGCTACTGGCCAGCCGGGTGGTAGCTTCGGTGGAGAACCTCCCGGTGGGTCTAGTGCGTCAGGGGATTCGGGCGGGGAAGGATCGGGTAGGGGAGGAGATGGGCAGGGAGGGCGAGACAAGCGCCGTAGTGAGGTAGTGACTGAGACAAAGGAGGAGGAAGAAAATAATAAGGACAGAGATGACGGGGGGGGGCACGTTACTGGGACCGAGAGCGGCGACAACGGGGGAGACACGGGAGCTCCCGATGTACTTGCACCAGTTGCTGGTGTGTCCTCGACGGGAATGGTCGCCGTTGCAGCCGAGCCACTTGAAGAGGTAAGTGGCACCTCGGTGCAGACAGTGGGTGAGGGCGCCGGAACGCCAGAAGTCAGAGCTGTTGTTACGGGTGCTGGACAGTCCACTACGGAAGAGCGTGCAATGGTTGGAGGATCTCGCCCGAAGCAATGCACAGGAAAAAGCAGGGCGCAGAGAACGAAGGGAGGACAGCGGCCGGCGACGAGGGATGTTGGCCACCAAGGTTCGATGTCTGTGGGCGAGGTGTCAGACTCGTCAGGTGCCAAGGAGACCGGTCAAGCCGGCCGGAGACAAGACTCTCGTTCTCGGGCGCGTACAAAAGAAATCGCAAGAGTGCGGAGTAGAGTGCGGTCAATCCTAAAAAAGCTCGAGGGTCCGGCGACTGAGACGGTGCGCGAGGCTCAAGAGACTATATCGAAACTTCTGGATGAAGTAGTGGTGTCCCCTGCCATGGCGACACTTCAGCGCTTCGGCTCAAAGTTCTCAAGTGGAGAAATACGGCCGGAATACCTCCCCGAGCTTGAGCAGGCTGAGGCAGATGCTATACAGCACCTGTTAGACATCAAAGTATTCAGAGGCGGCATAGAGCATGCACTCCCAAAGTTACTCGAAGGGCTTAGTGAACTGGGCAAGTTGCTGGACTCTGAGAATGAAACAGTTGTAGAGGCTGTGCCAGAAATTGTCGGGGACCTCGGGACGCTGCGTCAGACCGCTGTGAGGGCGGAGGTGGCAGTGAGTGCCGCCAAGGTGCTTGAGCAGCAAGTAAAAGAGGCCCTGA
>NW_027159714.1:0-6391 GCF_002600585.1 Cystoisospora suis
CACGAGGAGGAGAAGAAGAAGGAAGAGGTGAACAAGAAGAAGATGACTATTACTCATGCTATGATACAAATAACTGGGGTGAAGGTGGAGATGATAAAGAACTTTCTGCAGCGACGCATCCTTCATATCCAAAGGATGGAGGACATCATCAGAGTCCATGGAGAGAAAGAGCTATAGGAGATGTCGATGTGAGTTGTTCTTCGATTTCTTCCATAGGAGGAGGTGTCAGAGAAAAAAGAGAAGATCATAAGAGTGTCAGAAGATGCACTGTAGAAAGCTGTATGATACCTGATGAGGACGGTGAGACTTCTGCAACAGCCCCAACAACTATTATGAAAGGGCTGCCACATAGTACAGGAGATACGACGGCAATCGATGGAAGAGAAGAAAGAGGAGAAGGACGAGGAAATGAGAACCCGACTTCTTTCCTGACTCCTGACAATGGAAGACTTCATGTCGATTCAAATGTTCTCCCATGCTCACCATGGCCAGCATTGACGCCTACGGCAGGTATTGAGATTCGCCATCACAACCTTGGCAGTCTAGGAGGACACAAAGACAAGATTCCTAGGACGACCTCTGGGGGAGGTACTCTGGAGCCTTCTACCTCTCATTCTTCTTCTTCTTCGTCAGCAGCAGTAGCTACAGCGACTAGTGCTGCTATCGGTATGTCGAGTCCCTCATCGCATGAGAGTGGATCTGTGGTACCCCAGCCAGCCTCCGGGGCGTCATCAGCGTCATGTAAAGATTCTCATCGCCTTCTACACAATGAGAAGACAGACGAGGATAGTAAGGACAGAAGGAGTCGCCCTGCTTACTATGGGATGACGGGTGATGGAAGAGAAGGAAGTCCGTCAAATGAAGCACCAGTCGTGTCTTTCCCCTCATCAAAGAGTGGTGCTTCTTCCTCATCTCCTCCTGTTTTGCCACCACGTCCTCGAGGACATATCATCACTGTTGCTCCGGTTATTCTCCCTTCACGTTTCTCAACGATCGTAGGGAGCCCTGCAACGGCTCCAGTCATCTCGATAGGTCGTACAGGTGACAGGGATCTTCATACATCTTCTTCGGGGGTATCGGAAGGGCTTCAAACGTCCATTTCGTCGCCCTTCAATCCATCAGAGGCTTGTTTCTCAAAAGGCGAAGGAGGAGGGGGTGAGGGAAATTTGAGAAAAGAAGATGTCTCAGAGACAGGAGGTTTGAACATGTCAAGTCAGAGTACAGAGGGCCGCAAGGGAAGAAGAGGGAGCTTCCATCAATACCAACTTTCACAGGAGAGTAATAGTAGTAGTGGTAGTAGTAGTAGTAGTCCTAGTAATCTTAGGAGAAGTGCAGGGGGGGGGATCCCAACTGAGAGAGAGAAAGAAGAAAGAAAATCAATCGATCCAGGATCTCCTACTTCTTCTCGAAAAGTAGAAGAAGTCTCATCCGTATGGTTCTCTAGAAGGACACATGGAGCAGCCTCGCCGACTACTCAACATAAGTCTGTTGTGTTTAGCACACGTTCAACAGACAATAGAGAAGCTGATCTTCGCACCCCGTCATCACCTGTATCAGATCCTGATGTTTCTTCCAAACGAGGAAGAGAAGAAGACAAAGAAGAAGAAGAAAGACGCCCATCTCTTTCTCCCCCTGGGGCACCATCATCATCCTCCATATCATCATCTTCATCCCGATCTCTTCGAGAGCAACAGGCACAGCCTCCTTGTGATACTCCTACTACATCATCTACTACTATTTCTTCCGTCAAGAACAGTCATCCCCAGTCAGGTGTATGTACAGCTCCTTCTCTTCCTGCTGCGTCACCTCCTCCCCCCGCGACACGTCGTAACTGGGCTTCTGTCGTGATCTCGACACCTGCTAATCCGGGCGCGTCGTCTCCTGCAAAGAAACATTCTTCTTCTTCTCTTAAGATTCAGCCGAGTGGTTCAGCACGATCCTTAGGGAGAGATGATACATCAGCAAGTCTCGATACGACGTCGTGTTCCACACCTCTTACTTCAAAGGATGCTGTCAGTCCTTCTATCACAACGACGTCTTCAATAGCTCCTCCTGGTCCCCCTAGTTACGTAGCTGTAATCAAGAATGAGAAAGACAAAGCGACTTCGGCATCACGGAAGTGGGGGAGACCAGCAGGTGGAGAAGAGAATGCTGTTATGACTTCATCTTCTTCTTCGTCGTCATCGCCACCGCCCGCTTCTTCATCATCGCCCCTAAATAAAACTACAGGGGGAACAGCAGGAGAAATCAGAGGAGTAGGAGCTGAAACTGCTAGAGGAGGTCCTCGTGGCTCGGGTTCATCTCCATCCTCATTGGGAGTGGCTACTCATACTCAGAACCATGAGAATCCTGTAACGACGTCAACAGCAACAAGTAGTAGTAGTAGTGGGGGAAATGCATGGGGTGGGGCCCCTGTAGGGGGTATGATCTCAGGAGATCATCACCATCATCGTTCATCGAATAGTCTCAGTGGTGGTAGTAGTTCCATTGAATCGAGTCTACTGGAGGGACAGAAGAAACGACAGTCAGAACGAGGAGGCGGCGGAAGTGAAAGAACACTTCATGCTTCTCACAATGGACCGAGTAGTCATAGTAGTGGTAGTAGTAGTAGTCCAGGAAGACATGCAAGTCATCAGGTTCGGCCACAGCTAGTAGTCAGTTTAGATTCAGCAGGCCCAGGGTCACCCCTACGTAGTCCCAGTCATAGTACTCATGTGTGCAATGCGACTTCATCCTCACCAACGAGACGAGAAATAGAAGGAAAAGAAGACAGAGGGGGAGAAAGCAGGAGTTCAGGAACAGGAGGGGGAGGAGGAGGAGAAGAAGATTGTACAAGTCCAGCAAGTTCTACCTCAACGGCTATAACATTAAGAAATGAAAAGGCTAACCACTCATCATGTACAGGAACCGTTGGAGCAGCGACGGGTCATGGATCTTCGAAGAGTCATGCTGAGCTTCCTCGACCTTCCCTGGTTGCAGCAAATCTGACTGGAGATGTCTGTGCACCTGGCGGCGAGAAAGAAGATCATCGTCATTGTTCTCCTCAACACCCTCCGTGTGGGAAATGGCGGAAATCTGAGCCTTCTTCTCCTGATCACCATAATAGTCATAAGAGTCAGGATCGATGTTCTATGCCTTTCACTACACCTACTATGACGTCTTGGGGTGGAGAGAGAGAACTGGAAAGTCTGATAGAAGGAGGTGATGTCGATTCACCTCATGCAACTAGCCATCTCAGTCGAGATGGTGAGTGGTCAACGTCTTTGAGAAGAAGCGTCAACAAAGGCCATCAAACTTTGACCACTGGTGGAGGACGAAGAAGAAGTGGGGCTGGAGACGAGACGACACGTAGTAATAATAGCAGTCATACACCCTCTTCATTTCTCAGCAGAAGAAGTTTCTTCAAATCGAAAGAAATGGAAGAAGATCTCAACTGGAGAAGTTCACCTACCAATCGAAATCACCACAGTGGCAGCTCAGCGAGTGGTGGTGGCGGCAGTCATATGGCATCTGATGCAGGATCTTCTTCACCTACGACGACGACTTCTTCCAAGGGAGGCACAGGAGGAGGAGGAGAAGGAGGAGAAGGAGATTCATTATCGTCGGGGTCTTCATCCTCGTCATCGTCAAAGAGATCTCTTTTCTTCAGTTCTTCTTCTTCGTCGTCTTCTCCATCTTCGTCGGGAGGCACATTCAAGCACCAAGGAGGGAATACTGGCGGAAGTCCGACACATCGAGGAGGGGGTCTTCACTTGACGACTAAACATCCTCATCCTCATGAGACCTCTGCCTCCGTCAACAGTAACAGCCATAGGCGGGGAAGTCTTGGCAAGGGGACAGGAGGGGCGGTCATATCCGCGACAGGAGCAGGAGGAAGTGGACCTTCGTCTCCTTCTCACCGCTTGTTCGCGGTGTCCTCAAGTGGTTCAAATCACGAAGAGAATGGCCCCTGGCTAAGAGGGCTAGGAGCCGGGGCTGCGATAGGAAGAGGAAGTGAAGTCGGTCGATCAATTGAAGATTAAGGTGTTGTTCTTCTTCTGTGGGAGATATAGGATTGCTAAGTGTATAACTAGTAGTAGTAGTAGTATGGAGGTGAATTGAGAAGTTGTATTCGTTTGTCTAGAGAGACACAAGGGAGTCTAAGGTGGTGCCGTCTTCGTAGAGACCTCTTTCTCTCTTTTTCTCTCTCTGTCTCTCTCTCTGTATATATGTCTCTATATGCATGCACATACCTACAGTGCCTGTAAATCTTGATGAGGATGAGAGCGTTTCCTTAGGGCTAAGACTGTTCGGAGAGAGTGGTAGTAGAAGAGAGAAGAGGAAGAAAGTAGAAGAGAACTCTCTTTAACTACTGTAACGTCTTTGACCATTTGACTGACTCTCCCCCTCGCTTATTGTAGTTTGTCTCTGTCCGCCTCTTTCTCTTTCGTTCCTTCTCTGTCGCTGTACAGGATAATGATTTGGAGGATGATGCAGTAGGATCTCTCTCCTCTTTTCTTTCCTCTTGTACTTCCCTAACATCTCTTCGGCTAGGTTACAACCCTTGGAAGCTGTCGGCTCTTGAACCCCTTGTTCTCCCTTGTCTCTCTTCTTCATCTTCTTCTCTCTCGGGAACTCCTCCTTCTCAGCCTCTAGGAGAGGGGGGAGAAGGAGACGAAGGAGGAGAAGGGAGGGTGTGGGGCTTAGATCTTAGTGGCATAGATCACGATGAAGAAGACGATGAAGATCAACAGGAAGATCAAGATGAGGAAGAAGAAGATGGGGGTCCGACACCAACATCATCTTCTTCTTCTTCCTCTTCTTCCTCTTCATCGTTTTCTTCTTTCTCTTTTCTTAAGAGCCTTTTAGTCCCCTCATCTTCATCGTCGTCTTCCTCCATCCGCTATCTTGCCCTGTCATCTTGTCCTTCGTCATCTCTTCTTTCTTCGTTCCGTCGACTCAGGAATTCTCTAGGTCCCCAGAGAGGAACGTCTTTTTTGTCACATCTTTCCTATGTTCATTTAACGCACTTAGACCTAAGTCATACTTCACCTTTGTTAAAGGATGAAGACCTCCTATCTCTCTTTGACGTCCTCTTTCCCCTCTTTCCTGTATCACGCCACCATCAGAGACAGTCTTCCCATCTGTCTTCAGGTCTCTCCACTTCAACCACGCAGTATACATCGACCGGGGGTGGAAAGGGTCGATCTTTAGCAGGTGTCTTTTCTACATCTTCTTCTTCGTCTTCTTCTCATTATCATCAAGGCAGAAAGCCAGTCGTCGCAGCGAGTCATAGTCATTATAGTAGTAGTAGTGGCGGGTGTATTGTAGGAGGAGGGGGAGGTGGTGTCTCATCCTCTTCGTCTTCATCTTCTTCTTATTCTTCGTTTGCTTGTCCTTTGGTGTCCTTATCTCTTGAAAGCTGTGGGGTGAGTTCACGTGTCTTGTCAAGGCTAGCTACAGCTCTCCTGTCTCCTCTATGCCGGATGGAGCACTTGAATTTGTCAGGGAACGCATTCACTTCTCCCCTCTCTGAGAGAAGAAGAGAAAAGAAACCGATTCATGAGGAGGAAGAAGATGATCAGGACGATGGTGAAGATGAGAAGAAAAAATATGACGGAGAAGGTGAAAGAATCCGCCATGGCAAGGCTTCTTCTCTTATGATGCGGAATTACGACACTCATACTTCTTCAACTCGTGCGGGAGTGAGGCCTTCCTCTTCTTCCGCATACTCTTCTATAGGAAGTAGTAGTAGTAGTAGTAGGCAGCAACACCTGCACCATGAGAATCTCCACAATGGGAGAAAGAGATTCTCTTCTTCTTCTTCTTCAAAGACAAGAGGAGGAGAATTGGGAGGAAAAGCAGGGGGAGATGAAGGCGGTCAGGAGGATGAACACGATGACGATAGTGTGTTTCTTCCCCTCGAACCTCTCATTGATGCCTTACAGGTAAGCAGACTCGAGAAGATAATCGAGAAGGAGAGAGAGAGATAAAGAGATAGAGGGAAGGACAAAGACGTGAAAAAGCAGAAGGAGAGAAGGCAGTCAAAGAGAAAGGCAGGAGGGGGCTTGACGGTTTAGGGAAGCACGAGGGGGAGGGACTCAGGATGTTCATGAAGATCTCCTTATCACATGATTAGGGGTATTCTTATCATCATCATCATTCTTCTTCTTGTTGCTGCTCCTAGCGTTATCATCGTCTGTATATACCCCTGTCAC
This sequence comes from Cystoisospora suis, assembly GCF_002600585.1. NCBI lineage: Eukaryota > Apicomplexa > Conoidasida > Eucoccidiorida > Sarcocystidae > Cystoisospora > Cystoisospora suis. The sequence goes on from NW_027159714.1 coordinate 6,198, forward strand.
TTCTTTTCTTTCTTTCTTTCTCACTCTTTCTTTCTTTCTTTCTCACTCTTTCTTTCTTTCTTTCTCACTCTTTCTTTCTTTCTTTCTTCCTGTTTTCCTCCCCCTGCCCTTCTTGAAGTGTAGGTAGGTGTGGAGATAGAGGGATTTTGCATCGCTCTCCTCATTGTCGTCCTATGAGTGTTCTTTTTCTTCTT
>NW_027159715.1:0-282 GCF_002600585.1 Cystoisospora suis
CGCTCTCCGGAAACCAAGCCGCCGGAATACCTACGGAAGGAGACCCGAAAACGGTCAACCTTTCAATGATGAACTTCTACACACAGAAATTTGGGTAAAAGAGAATCAGAAAGTTAGTTTAAGAAGGTGGTTCGAGGAGTTAGCCGAAGAGGTTTGGGTGGACCAGCTGGAGGGGTCGGCTGTTAAGGGTGACGTAGCTGGTCAGGCGGCCGGAACAAGACCCGGCCCGCCTATGGTCCGGGGGAGTGCGGACCGAGTCGATCGACAATCGACTTTAGACGT
>NW_027159716.1:0-366 GCF_002600585.1 Cystoisospora suis
TTTGAAGCCAACCTGAAGGCGTAGACCTACGAGGAGGCCCTGTAGGCCCGAATTGGCCAAACTGAAAGTTGGCCAAAGGCATGAAGGCCCCAAAGGGATCAGCAGAGGGCTGCTAGAACAGCCTAACGAACGCGGAGCACCCAGCGGGGGTTAGACCCAGATTGCCCCGAGGGTGGCACATGAGCCCAGATCGACAAGAAGAGGGATTTGCGAGAAGGGAGCGTTTGCAACCAAAGTCTCGAGTACGGCAAGCAAGGACAACTCGGTGGAGGCCCGCAGAGACGGAGAGGGGCGTATCAGGCGTTAAGACCGCCTAGGACATTGAGACCACACGCCGTGGCGAGGCTGTCCAAGGAGAGACAGAGC
>NW_027159717.1:0-3397 GCF_002600585.1 Cystoisospora suis
TATTGTGTTGCCCGGCATATCACGTGGAAGTACAGCTGTTTTTCGGCAATATTCCAAATGAATGGCGAATCTTCAACACAGCATACTCGTGGGACTGCGGCCACTGCCCGCAGCGACCCCGAGCCGAGAGACGTGCAGAGAGAGCGCGCCGGGGTAACGTAGAGGTTACGAATGTGATAGAGGATGTGCGAGACGTTCCCGACGGTAGTCACCGGCCGCCGCCTTCAAATCTGGAAGAAGTTGTCGAATATGTGAGAGACTTAGAGCGGTTTGTAAGGGACAGGAAGCAGTGTGTCAGTGTTGCGGGAGAGAAGAAAACTTGCCCTCGATTGGCTTGGTGGTGTCATGGTAGTTATGGAAATTTTGCATCTGCAAGAAGCATATGGGAGTCGAGTGGAGTTTGTGGGCTCTGACATTCGGTTGCCGCCCGATGCTCTCATAATTGGACAGCTTCCCCCTGTTGATAGAGAGAACGAGGCGAAGAAGGCAGTTCCTCTTCCGGTCAACAAAAGAGACCGAGCCCTTCAAACACCAGAGCTTCTTCAGCCTGATGAACCAAAGACGAACTGGGAACGCTGGTTTCGTCTGTTCGAGACTCAATTATTGAGACGTCATGTTCCGCGAGACAATTGGCCAGAAATGCTTGTGAATCAGTCCTCATTCCAAATAAGGCCCCAAGTGACTTCTGTCATCCAGGCCATGCGTCCGACGAATGTGCCTGCGAAGATGCTGTATGAGGCTGCCCGGGATAGGTTACTAAGGAATTCGGGAACAAAGTATCAGGCGATGACGTATTACAGAAGGATACATAGTATGGTTCCTGGCTCGAGGGGAGCGCGGGAACTGGCGGTCTACTTGAAAGATCTCGCCATTGACTATCAGACCACCAGAGTACGGATGGCTCGGGAGCTTGAACGATTACCACCAATTTCTGAGTATAAGCCAACCCACCTTTACTGGGGGGCCCTCCCCAGCAACTTACAGGATGCTCCCACAGTTGATACATTGCGACTTGCCAACGCCTCCACGCTCTACTTATACTTCAGCGGTTATTGATTGCGAGGCGATGCTGAAAGCGAGAGAAGAAGCCAGGCTCGTCGCGGCAGTCCCTGCAGCTGAGGCAGACAAACAGAAACGTCTAACGTCGGTTAGCGAGTGCTAGCGCAGATCGGAGCATTCGCCGCAGAGAAGATACCCCAAGAATTGAAGAAGTGCGACGAGCAATTCAGGCTCGCAAGACCAGAGCAGACTACGAGCTTGGACAAGGGCACCGCGTTTTTGTTCGGAACCAAGGACGACGCGCAGGAGAGGCAGTATTCGTTGCTACTTCTGCAACAGTCCCGACCACACACTTACATTTTGCCAGTGGTATCATGACTGGAAGGCAGAAGACCCGAAGAGGAAGAGGCTTTGCCTCAGGTCTCAGAGCGCCCGACACCATGCACTTTTTGCCTGGCTGAGAGAGGAGTACGAAGGGGTCCCCCCTCTGTGACTGCCATTATCACGCGGGAAGGACTAGGTGGAAGAGGAGATTGCAACCAAGCTGCTGTTTTGCAGGACGTCAGAGTGGTTCGGCAAGGCAACAAAGCTGAGCAATACTTGCGTGCGGGTCAAGTGAATACGATTCAAGAGCTTAACGTATCGAGTACTTTGAAGACGTTGCTGAATTGAACCCGCACTTTGACCGGAAGCCCGAAGGCAAAGCGAGGGACTCAGCGGTGGATGAGAGAACGACGGACTGCACCCGTGTCCGGCCTCAGAGGCAAGTACCACCCTCCGTTGCCGGAGCTGTTTATTTGCTCAGGCGAGTAGGGAATTTTTATATTGATTTGCACTTCGGGGGCACGCGAGTTCGTGTTTTGTTACACCACGGTAGTGCTGTGGCGCTTGTAAACAGGCTTGAGTTCCCACCCCGTTGCATTCCGGGGTACCAAACGTGTGACAGGCATTTCCTGGCGGTAGTAGATGTCTCGGGGAGGTCAATGCCATTAGTCGGGCAGTCCGATATCATACTTGAGGCTGGACCAAGTATCGCCAAGGGGAGAGCGTAGTTCATAAGGGCCATCGAGCCAGCAGCGCTCATCGGCCTTGACGCTTTCGTTGCGATTCAACAAGGGGGTAACAGAATGCCCAGCGTAACGAAGGAGGAGAAGATGGGCAACCGGCTTTCCCTCACTAGCCAGTCTCTCCCGACGACAACAACCTGACCCTTACTGTCAGGATGTTGCAATCCTGCCTCGATCGCCGCGAAATAGTGCCCTATTTTTACCGAAATGGCAATAGTAGCCCGTACGAAGACAAGGCAGGCATCCACGACCTGCCGAAACCCCAGTTACGTAACGGTGCATCGGAGGAAGGAGGAAACCTCGCAAACCCGCAATAGTAGTAATCAGTTTTAGGGCCTAAGGGCTCGCCGCTGCAAGAGCGCCGAGGTTTGAGGATGAAAAGCAAGCCCCCCATATCGATGCACATCAAGACCAAAAGCCCAGATTGCAACAGGAGGAGCAGAGGGGTTCGCCGGCAGCCGTGAGCGGCCAGATCGCGCGCCACAAGGCCCAACGCTTGCGAGCCTGGGCCACCAAGGCCATGCCGGGGGGCGTATAGCCCCAGAGGAGGCAAACCCACCTCCCATGGTCGATGGGCATCTCCAGCGGAGCGTCGGCGCATCGTTTACACCGCCGCAGGAGGAGACGAGGCGCGGGGCAATCCGAACGAGGAGAGCGATGCCTTCTAGGAAAGGCTAAAGGCAGAAAAAGGCCCCAACAAACCTGTAGGGAGTGTTTTTGAGGGGTAAAAGTCTATTCGGGGTAAAGGAAGTGCACGACCCCTTTTGCGTGATCTAAAGCAAGGGACGGGGAATGCTCAGCGGCCTTGCGCGGCACCCAGACCTTGTACCGCTTTAAAACTAGTTTTGCTAGATAAAGGAGAAGAAGAGGTATCTAGAGATACCTATCTTATAGCCGTATTCGTCAACTTAGGAAAATCGATATTTTAGCCCAGAATAGCATAGAGCCGGGGCACGCGCTGTCTACCCAGCAACTCGCGTATAGCGAGGCACGATTTCAGCACATCTCGGCAGCCAGGGCACTTCTGAAGCTAATTCAAAATGCGTCAAGTACCACGTGCAATTTTAGGAATCAGTACAACCCCGCATTAAGGCGGGAAGACACTTTTTACCACAAACGCAACCCCGGACTTTACGGGCCACGGCCGCACCATGCTAGGTAGCACGGCAGCGGCACGACACACGCAAGTTAAAGGAAGGCTCCTAGGGGAGCCTAACAAGCTCAGTAAGGACAGGAGAACCTATCCGAAGCCTCGAAGCTCGTAACAGATAACGAATCAGCAGAAACCAGGAACCGGCCAACTCAGGCCGCGTCAGGATTTTGCAATCCTG
>NW_027159718.1:0-323 GCF_002600585.1 Cystoisospora suis
GACAAAAAAGGGACAAGAAAAAGAACGAGATGGATAGACGACCGAGCGCAGAACAGATATAGAAGGAATAGGAGAGTCTCTTGCACGTTGGATCTACGAGAAGAGAGATGTAAAAATATACGAAAGAGAACTCTCTATATCCAGATGTAGACCGATAGATAGACAAGGAGAGCAAGAGAAGCCGAGAGGACCGCAGGATTTGTCTTGTCTTGTGCCTCCTTACGAGAGGTGTATTCGCTTCATTCAGCTTCACTTTTAACGTCGCTATCTCATTGTACACAATCCGATCTTCTTCCTATCAAGAAAGAAACAAAGAAAGAGTG
>NW_027159718.1:497-8069 GCF_002600585.1 Cystoisospora suis
CTATCCATCTTTAATCTATCTTTAATCTATCTATCTATCTTTAATCTATCTATCTATCTATCTATCTATCTTTAATCTATCTATCTATCTATCTATCTATCTATCTATCTATCTATCTATCTATCTTTAATCTATCTATCTATCTATCTATCTTTAATCTATCTGTAATCTATCTATCTATCTTTAATCTATCTATGTCTATCTTCATGTCTCTATGTCAATACCGATCTATAGCGTTGTTTTGGATATGTTTCATTCTACGAGGTGTCTATACACTGCGGGTGTAATCCTCTTCCCCTCTTCAGATGCAGCAGCGCAACACTTTCTATCTAACTCGAAAGACGATATCCACACAAAGGCAAACACCTGCGAAAAGAAGAAGAACAAGAGAGCGAGAAGGAGAAGAAGACGAAGAATTCTCCGAGAAAGGTGAGGAAGAAGATAAAGGGTTTCTTTGGTCCAGTGTCACCTTTTGAGAGATGGGAAGAAGAAGAAGATAAAATGAAGAAAGAGACATGCAAATCTCTTGGAATATGACGAAGAAAAGCTTCCATAAGTGAAGACAGAAGAAAGAAGAAGTCGTTATGAGATCAGAATCCAAGTGTACCTATCTATCTATCTATCTTTAATCTATCTATCCATCTCTCTTTGATCTATCTATAGAGGAGGCATGCACGTGATAGGTCTTTCAAATACTCCTCCTGCAGCATACACAGCCATGGCGACAGAGAGAGAGAGAGAAATTCTAGCCGTGACGGGGAAAGAGAAGGAAAGAAATACAATAGATATACCGTGAAGAGAAAGAAAAGATATGAAGAAGAGGAGGGAAAATTGAGAGGAGAAGAAGAGAAAGAGAGAAGAAGAGATAAATAGACAGAGAGAGAAGAAGAAACTATGTTCAATTTTACCTGCTTTGATCTGGCCTCTCCAATGGCTTTGATCAGATGAAAGAATTCTTTACTCACTTGAGAGCCCGCTGCAGAATTCATCTTGACAGAAAACGACCAGAAAAGAAGAAGAAGAAGGGGGGAAGAGAAAAGAAGAAGAGAAAGGAAGAAGACAGCAGAAAGAAGAAAGAAGAGGAGAAAATGCCCTCGAGAGGACCACACCCCCGAGAAGAGAAAGAAGAAGATAAGATCGACACACTGTCTCTTCAATAAGAAAGAAACGAGGAAAAGAAGAAGAAGAAGGTCGAGACTGAGATAGACAAGAGAGAGACAGAAGAGCCGGAAAGAGAAAGAAAGTAAGAAGAGAAGATAAATGAAGACGTCCGGACGCGCGCGCTTGTATCTTGTGAAAGATCTTCAACAGATACAGCGTTAAGAGAAATACACCCCAGAGAGGGAGAGATGGAAAGGGGAAAGCTTATGATAGAAAAAAATGGAGATAGATAGAGATATCAGAGGAGTATGACTCCATGCGGGTGTACATACACCTGGGCTCTTTTCGTTTTCTTTGATCACCTCGCTATGAAGCTATTTGGGAAAGCCCCGACTTCTCTTTTGAATCTTTTCAAACAAAGACCGACGAAGAAGAAAAAGAACAAAGAGAAAGAAGCAAGAAAAGAAAGAAAGAAAGAAATAAGAGAGAAAGAAAGAAAGAAATAAGAGAGAAGAAGCCTAGCCCATGGTTACTATAGAACCTCCTCCTTCTTCTTCTTTCTCTGCTCCTTCAAAATGTTCGATTTCTTCTCTTCTTTCTTTTTCTGCTTTCCTCCTTCTATCGATGAGAAATGTGTATGTCTATCAGAAATGTTCCTCTTTCTCAGATACTTGTGAATTCCCTAAGAAGAAGGAGAACAAGACAGGAGCAGGGAAGTCCGAGTGGTCAAACAAGGAGAGGTGTACATACACCAGAGATGTCTTGAAGTTGTCCTGGGTAATTTCCTTACAGAGAGAGACGAATAGAAACAAAAGATGAAGACGACGGTTTTGAAGAGAAGAAGAGAGCTTGGATGAAAAAGCAAAAGAAAGGAGAAGAAAGAGACGTTAAAAGCGAGTGAAGAGAAAGAGGTCTAAAGACTTGAACGGTCGAGAAAAGAGAGAAGGCGTTGGTCCATCCGTAGGAGCAAACAGAAGTTCGACGATAAAGACGAAAGATATGCAGGAGAAAAAGAAAGTAGATCTCCTTCTCTTTGTGCTCTTCTTTCTTCTTCTTTTCTTTCTTCAAGCCGAAAGAGAAGATGAAGAGAAACAGCACAGGTGTCGAGAGATGTCTTTCTCTCTTTCCTTCTCCAATAAGAGAAGACTCTTTCTTTCCTGCATGCGCCCCGGAGAAGCTGAGAGAAAAGAAAAAGAAGAGTGAGAGAATACGTAAAGAAGACCAGAAAAGAGAGAAAGATCTTCTCTACGAAAGACTTTAGATTGCTAGCTCTCTTGATACACCGGGAAGAGGTATAAGATGAAGAGAAAGAAAAAAGAGAGACAGCAAGATGGAGAGAAAGATCGAGAGAGGGGCATAACAAACGAAAAAGGACAGAAAGAAACTTCAGACATTCCAAGCTCGATGATCTTCTTCTTCTTGTTCACCCCCTTTCAGGACTTGGATTCTCTTTCTTTCTTGTCCGTCTCTCTTCTTTTCTTTCCGTAGAACGCATGCAGAAGAAAGGAGAGGAAAGATGAAGTTACTAATACAACCCAAGAAGAAGAAGAAGCAAACAGAAGTAGAGAACCGAGAAAGATCTGGAGGAAAGAGGAAAGGAAAGAAACATCGCGCTGCTGTGTGGACCCAGAATACGGAGATGAGAAAAAGTTAACAGAAGAGAGAGACGACCTATCTGGGGCCGGCAAAAGATGCTTGAAGGAGAGAAGAAGAAAGACAGAAAGCAAAGAAGAAACAACTTCGTTGATACAGAAGAATGTGAGAAAGATGAAGAAGAGAAAACTCCGACTCTTTGCTGGGGGTCCCGTCTTCTTGTAGAGTTGCCTCCTCCTCTTGGGTCTCTTCGGTCTCTAAGAAGCCATCCTAAGATGGAGAGATGGACTATGGAGAAGAGAAAGAAACACAGGAAGAAAGCAAGAAAAAGAAAGGGGAGAAAAGTAGCAGACGAAGAGAGAGTTATCTCATCTCTGGCTGCGTGACAAGAAACGTCTCGGTGACCTTGTTGAGACTTGGAGAGCTTTCGGAACTACGTTTGAGATAAAGAAAAAAAGAAAAAAGGGAATAAAAGGTGAAATACAATATGAAGAGAGCTGCTGAAAACGAACAAGAAGAAGTAAAGAAGTGAAACTGCGCCAAGCAAGACATGCCTCGAAATTGAGCCTCTCAGATTTCCTCTTAGAAATGGACTCGTCCTTCTCATTTTACAGAGAGAAAGTGGCGTGAGACAAACACAAGAGAAAGAAAAGAAAAGCAAGGAAAAAGAAGGAGAAAAAAGGAGCTTCACTCATTCGAGTCTTGGTAGAAGGAAAGATAGATGATAGAGACAAAGAGAGACAGAGCGGCAGAGCTAACAGACGACTGATACTTTTTTTTCGTTTCATGCGCATGCATGCGATTCAAGACGTCTTCTTCCGGCGATTGTGGAAGCCATTTGAGTTGTCAGACGTCTCCCTTTATGAGAGATGCTGAGGAGAAAGTAAATCCTTCATGAGTTCAGAAGGGAAGAGAGACTACCCCTGTGAAGAGCAGATTTGGGAACGAAAGAAGGAAGGATGCAGAAGGAGTGAGACGTCAAGGGCTGAGGCCATTCAGGCCTCAGGCCAACAGAAAGAAGCATGCTGCTGTGTTTGCCCTTCATTTGACCGAAGAGCACTTAGCACGAATCTCTACATTGCCGGAGCTGTACCAGAAGGTTAGACCCAGACACCGGAAAGCAAGCGATGTGGAGAGCCTAGGAAAGAAACGGGAGAGAGTGCTTCCTGTTCAAGAGAAACACAGGATGCGGGCACAGACAGTGAAGTACATCAACAAGCGGTCGTATTGGCTGTTTAAGTTGCCGCCCGGCCGGAAGGCTTGAGACAAGGCGATCCCAGGGCCCTATCAATGCCTCTAGAGCATTCTTTCTCGTGAGCTTGCTTGAACTGTCTTCCCAGTGTTATCTTCTCTCTTTCCGGAGGAAACATGCGATCGTGGCTAATCAGTTAATCGCTACTTCGAAGAGTGCAGACTTGTATCAGGGGGAAAACAAGAGAAGTAGGAAGGAGGAGACGAAGAGACAGAAATAAGGAAGGTTTACAGCAAGGTGACTATACACTCCAACTTTCCGGTGTATAGGCACCTCCCTTCTTTCTTGCAGTCCGCAGGGAGGTGCTCTAGGCCATCTCTCGCGCTTTTTCTTCGTGTCCAACTCCTAAACTCCGAAAACGGACAAACTGTCGAGAATGAGTGAAGAGACAAAGATAATTTAACTCCACTTCCATCGCGATAAGGAATGACAAGAGACACAGCTACCGACCATACGAGTGAGGCTGCGCTCAGTACTTGTGGTGGATAGATGTTGGCTCTCCCTTTCTGTGGTGGGATGTTGTAGACTTCTTTGTCTTTACCCTTCAAAAATCTGACACTAAAAGTCACGACGAGCTATGAAAGCCTTCCTTCCTGGTTTCTCCCGAACTTCACGCAGAGCCGCCAAAATACCTTTTCCCCCCACTCTACAGTGGTGGCCTGTGAGGGCGTCAGACGTCCAGACCGTTTTCAATGCGCATTCGAGAATTGCAGCCTTGCTGTTGGATCACTGGGCTTACACACTTCCGCTTAGAAAGGAAGTCTCGTCTTTGCATCTTGCCTGTCTCTTGAAATAGCTCACTAGAAACCCGTACCTATCGCCACTCGGTTTCTTCCGCTTGCAGGTGTCTCTTCTTTAGACACCCAACACGTCTTTGGGTAGAGACCTTTCTGCCTAACACCCACAGCCTCCTTGTCGCCTTTCTTCCCGACCTCGCTGACACCGTCTACAACATTTTCCCTCTCTTTAAAGCTTACAGGGCGGTGACGGAGTTCCCCTCATCCCCATTTCTTCATGAGGCACGCTGAATCTTCCTCTTATTTCTTTCTGTCGTGGCTGTCTTCTCTTCTTATCAAGAAAACACTTCTCTCTCCTATCCCCTGCCTCTTGCTACCCCTACTCCAAGCTCACTCCAAGACATATCTTTCTCTCCTCTTTTCTTTGTAGCGCTGAAGACAGCTTAATCATCTATCTAGAATAGATTAGTACAATCTAGAATTGTCACCAACATCAGAAAAGAGCTCTCTTGCTGGTCTTTTCATGACAAGAATCGTCTTTATCTGTTCTCTCTTCATATTCTTTTCTTCCTACTCTGCGTCTCGAAGATAACTAGCTCTCTCCGCATGTTCACCTCCTGTGGAAAGAAAACCACTAGATCAATTCTAGTTCTCTTCTAGTCTTCTCTCTCTTCGCTCTTCTTCTCTCTACTTTGGAATCTTTCCCTTTGAAAAAGACAACTGTCTATAAATCTATATCACTCTTGGAAAAGGAAAAAAGAGTAACAAACAAGACTCACCGAGAAAAGCCAAGAGAACACCACCGCACACATTCGACAAAAACCTCCGTTCTTCTCCCTGCATTAAGAGATGTCTTTCTTCAGAAGAAACAAAGGAAAAAGTAGATAGAGAGATTGATCGATCAAAGATAGATCGATTGATATATTGAAGCTAGAGAGATTAAGGATAGATAGATAGATAGAGATAGATAGGCCAAAGACAGACAGATAGATAGACGTGGAGATAGATGGAGATATGCGAGTAGATAGACTGAGTTGCCTTCATTCTCTTTTTCATAAGCTTTTGGTATGGTAAGCCGTAGTACACCTCCTAGCACCTCCATCTCGAGAAGGAAAAGCATGAAAAAGAAAACTGGCTGGAGAAAGGGGTCACCGCAATGGAGAGAATTCGGACATAATGAGAGCAAGAGAAGAGAAACACGATAGTCAAGATTCCCTCTGAAGGAGAAAAGAAGGAAGAGGGCTTGTCATCTTTATCATCCTCTTTTCTGTTTCTTTTACATCTCTCTATCCGTCTCTTCAAGATCATTTTCTACTACCGGTGCTGCGAAGACATCTGGAAAGAGATCTCTCCATCTGCGTGAACCATCGAGGTAGAGCTCGCAGCATTTCTTCGCGTCTTGCCTTCTGAAGCAAGAAGAAGAAGAAGCAAAGAAACGAAAGCAAAGCAAAGAGCCGTATCAAGGCCCAATCTCTGCAGAAGTCCATTCTTCCCTATATACAGACGTATTCTGACATATGAGGAGATATACATAGACAGAGGTATATATTCGTAGGACACATTTAGAGACTTCTATCGTGTAAATCGGAGATCTACACTTGTTCTGTGCAGGTCTCGTAGTGTTTTCCAAACTGCAAAAATAGATAGATGCTCCAGTGTACATACACTTGAGATAGGCATATACATATATATGTGCATGTACAAGTGATGCCAAGCATTGAATGGTGGTGCATGCGGTAGCATAGTAGCTAACTATCGCTTGCACTGAGAAAGCAAAGAGCAGCTACTCGTGAAGGTCAGAGAAACACGCGCGACACTCCGCCGTTTGTATGTACACATTCTACACATACTCATCTGTGCAATTACCTATCCGGTTTGCCTCACTAGTCTTCTTCTTCTCTCTGTCTTTCTTTTTTGAACAGACTAAAGATCGATAGACTGGAGATCGTTAGAGTAAAGACAGATATATATACACTACCCTTATCCATGTAGCTAGTCAAGAGAGCGGAAGAGATGCTTCAGATACATGAGGTGAATGAATGGAGCCTTGTGTATGACGGAGGAAGAAACAAGAGAAGAAAATTGCGACCTTTGGATTTGATTTCCCTTGAGAATTTTCTTTCTCTGTGCATGCGTTAAAGGGAGATCGTTAAAGATCGCGACATCTCCCCCAATTTGAATCGACAGTCCCTCTTCCTCTTCTTCTAACTCGGCTTGGTCTTCTTCTTCTTCTTGAGACTGGGAGAGCATATGTTGCACACTACGAGAAGATCCCGCTCGACCTGCAGAAGAAGACAGAGCCTCTCCAGGTGAGAATTCCTCCTCTACATAGCCGTCCAGCAGATGCTGTGGAAGAAGTATCTGGAAAAGAACAAAGAGAAAGAGGAAGAGAAAGAAAGAAAGAAAGAAAGAGAAAAAAAAAGAGAAACAAGAGGCGCAAGAAGATGAAGAAGACAAAAAGAAGACTAAAGAAGGTTGAGGTAGATAGCATACCTCCCTCGCTGATCGAGAAGGTGTCTTGAGTTATGCACGTCTCCACTCCCTTCCCCATGCATGCGTACACCCCTCTTAGCTTGTCCCGCTAACGATGCGGGCGTTAAGAAGTTCTGCCTATAGACCTTCTTCAGAGATGACTGCACTTATGATCTTCACATAGAAGATTCAGAGAGAGAAATGAAGAGACACGCACACCCAGGCAGAGACAAGAAAGACAGACAAACCTCTCATCCGCAAATAGGCATGAACATGTGACGCTTTAGATCAATGGAGGGATCATATACATAGACATACATAAGCATACCTATATATTCATACATAATAATTCATACATACATACATGCATAGACATACATACATACATAGACATACATACATACATAGACATGCATA
>NW_027159718.1:8231-8976 GCF_002600585.1 Cystoisospora suis
ATAGACATGCATACATACATAGACATACATACATACATAGACATACATACATACGTGTTCATAGGTAAGACAGGGGTGAATCTTCTAGAGAGATATAGATAGATGGATTTATACGTGCTTCTATAGATCTCTACACAAACCTGTCTATATCCTTCCTCGCCGGTCTATGAAGGTACATTCTATCCCATTCCCTCTATGCGTGTCTATAGACATCTCTCGAGACCTACATATCTCTAGTTCATACACATGTAGATAGAGGTAGACGCATAGATCTTGGGTACTGTACCTGTCTAGACTCATCAAGAGGGAGAAAGCGTTTCTGCGCCCAACAGCTTAGAAGCCATTCAGGCCTAGCGACAATTATCATGCCTTCTCTTCTTTCTTCTTCTTCTTCCCTTCTTCTTCTTCTCGTTGTCCCTGCAAAGACTCGCCACTCGACAGGGAGATACATATCCACACCGATCAACGGCTTCTTCACTCCCCACATCTCTAAGAGAGAAGAAGAAGTGGTAGGGGGATAAGTAGGATGACGAGGTGTCGCCAGAGAAGCTTTCGGCTTATAAGGTCCGCTTTCTTCTTCTTCGTCTTGTTCTCTCTTGACTCGTACAAGAAGAGAAGAGGAAAGAAGAGACAGGTGAGGCGTGTCTCCTGTCGGGGGGGTTGATAAGAGAGACGTTTCTTTCTGAGAGGATGGCGCTGTGCTTAAGAGATTTGAGGCATAACAAGAAGAAGAAGGAAGAAGAAG
>NW_027159718.1:9407-9604 GCF_002600585.1 Cystoisospora suis
AAGAAGAAGAAGGAAGAAGAAGGCGGGTATAGAAGCATTCGAGAGAATAAGCTGTATAGTTGAAGAGACCTGCTTGGATTTCCTCGTCACTAACGACGAGGACAAGGCGTGGATCTTCTCCATCTACTAGGGGAGAGGGGGAAGAAGTCTGAAAAAAGAGAGAAAGATACAATTAGGATGAGGTGTATATACACCTC
>NW_027159719.1:0-259 GCF_002600585.1 Cystoisospora suis
CAAGACCAGAGAAGTGAAGGAAATGAAGAGGAACAGTAGGGGAACTTTCCGTGTTTCTCCGTTTCTGATGTTCGTGTTAGGACTTACGAGTGTTGCCTATGAGAACCACTCGGAGCGTGGGTGCGCAAGTTCGACCTCGTACAAGAGAGTCAAGTGATTCTCCTCCCTCTGTGTGAGATACGAGTGAAACAGGAACGACGCTGAAACTGGAAGTCCCCTTAAGTCTGCAGAGTGGATTAAGAGATCGGAGTGTTGGGGT
>NW_027159720.1:0-342 GCF_002600585.1 Cystoisospora suis
TCTGTGTGCAGAGACGAACCTGAGTCGGACCGACAGACACGTCGGGACCAAACCACCCGGACAAAGAGACGAGACGAGGTGAACAAGACCAGAGAAGTGAAGGAAATGAAGAGGAACAGTAGAAGGGACTTTTCGTGTTTCTCCGTTTCTGATGTTCGTGTTAGGACTTACGAGTGTTGCCTATGAGAACCACTCGGAGCGTGGGTGCGCAAGTTCGACCTTGTATGAGAGATTCAAGTGATTCTCCTCTCTCTGTGTGAGATACGAGTGAAACCGGAACGACGTTGAAACTGAAAGTCCCCTTAAGTCTGCAGAGTGGCTTAAGAGATCGGAGTGTTGGGG
>NW_027159721.1:0-2557 GCF_002600585.1 Cystoisospora suis
AAGAGAGCGGAAGCGGCACGAGAAAGACGAGGGGAAGGAGTCCTGCTTGCTGAGGCCTAAGCGGCTTTGGTTTGTAAGGAGGACTGACACTGCCTTCCTCTATAGAAAATGTCCCCTCGGACATATTCATAATATTCCAATAGATATAGGAGCGATGTACCCAATTATTGCTGGAGCTACTTTCAAAACGGCGTACAGACCCCTGACATGAAGCGGAAAGAANNAGGGGGGAAGGAGAGGATAGAAAAGACAGAAGGGAGATGTAGTTGGGTAGTTCTTCATAGAAAGTCTAGCAGATGATGATGGCTGTGGTGCAGATACATCAAGGGATTCGACACATATAGCCATGTAGTGTATACTAAGAGGGTAAGATCGTTCACTCCTTCATTCTTCCTCTCCTCCTTCCCTTGGGAGAGAACTTCATTCATTCCGTCTACACACGTATCATTCCATGACTCATACGTATATCACGCACCCCGTCCATCGCGTCGCCCTTTCTGCTTCTTTCTTTCTTTCTGCTTCTTTCTTTCTTTCTTTCAGAACGTCATCGTTTGTCTTGAGTACTACTCCTCTTCATCTTCAGAGCGATTTATCCAACTCTTCTACTTTCTTATTCTTTTTCTTCTTTTCTTCCCGTTCTCTCTCTCCCTTTATTCGTTCTTTTACTTCCCCTATCGTCTTTCCCATGGAAATGAGTTATTCTCAACTCTTGTTACCACCAACTCCATCCTTGCATCTTCACGTTCTTCTTTGGAGAAGCTTTTCCATCGCCAAGATCTTCGTCTTTCTTCTACCGATCTTTTCCTTCTCGAACGTCCACCCCCCAACTACACCTGCTCCCCCTACTACTACCCAAGCGCCACAACAATTACCTCTCTCTACGTCTCCATACATGTATTACTCCTCTTGCTACTCCATCGGTCTTTATCTGTCAGATGCGTGAGGACGTTAACAGCTTCAATTTGAGCTGTTAACCTCCCTCCTTCTTCACCTTTCTCGTGTCTATCTTTGCTCTCTCTCTACCTCCTTCTTCTAAACCTCACTCTTCTTCTTAATCCCTTTCACAACCTCCTTCCTTTTCTTCTTCTTCTTATCATTATCATCATCCTTCTCTCCTCAACTCCTTCTTTTTCTTCTTGTTCTTCTCCTCCTCATAATAGTGATCGTCGCTCTCTCTCTTTCTTCTTTTCTTCTCTCTCTTTACATCTCTCCTGGTCCTCCTGCCCCTCCCCCACTTTTCATGAGCCACGAAGCGGGGGTCCCAACTCCCCCAGACGTGAAAGCGCCAGCGCCTCCTGGTCCTGCTGTACCTACACTCGAACCACCCACATTGGCTGTGTTTCCTGACGACAGCAACTGTCTTTTCTCAGGAAAGAATTGGCCGTCCGAAGCTCCGCCTTCTGCTGGGGGACTCGAAGGCAAACTACCTCCCACTATACTGCTACTCACACTCCCTCTTCCCCCTGTGCCTCCGCGGCTCCCACTACTACTACTACTTCCTCCTGTAGTAGTCGTCGTTGTCGTTGTAGAGGTCGATCTCTCATTCCTTTGGTTAGCCCCCGTACGATCTGTAGGAATCGAGTCAGGCGTCCCCCCTGCTGCTCTTGAGTTATTCACACCGTTTAAATGACTTTCTCCTGGTCGGGGTGAAGATATCTGGGTTTCTTCTTCTTTCGCCTCTCTTTCTTCTTTGTCCTTGTTCGATTGGCGAGAAGAGTCTTTTGAGAGATCATCGTTTCTCATCATCTGGCTTTCTTTACCTCCTCCTCCTCCTCTTCCTTTCTCTCTCTCAGCCGTTTCTTCTCCTTCTTCTCTTTCTCTTTCTCGTTCTTTCAGGAGATTCGCTTCTTCTCCATTCTGAGGAGAATCCTGGTGTGACATAGATGGGGGGCTCACAGTGACACTCATGCTGCTCTTCTCTCCTCCCCCATGATAGAAAGGAGGCGAAAGAAAAGAAGAAGGAGGCAGGTTATGACCTCCAGAGAAAGAGCTATCCGAGAAGGAATCTTGGTGTATTCGATATCTCATTTGGTTGTCTAGAACTGACGAGGAGAAACATCGAAAGCCGAGCTTCGCGTCATAGCCGTGGATCTCCTTCACATCAAGCTTCAAGAGAAAGTCGATCAAAGCACTTGTTAACACCTGAGGAGGAGAAAGATCGATAAGAAGGAAGGAGAGAGAGACAAAGAGAGAGAGAAAAGGAAAGAAGATGAGAGATGTGGCGAGGAACAATACCAACAGGAGGAGAGCATGCAAGTGGATGAAGAAGACAGAAGAAGACCAAGAAAAATTCAACAGAAGAAGAAACGAAGATAGGAGAGATATGTAGGATGGAAGAAGAAGAAGAGGAAGAAAGAAGAGTTCAAAGGCCAGAATCACACATTAGATAGTGACACCCATGTCTACCGTGTTCCATACACATGATGTACAATAGAAAGATCCACGTATCTATAAACATCCATACATATCTACATGTATACACACACATATAGAGTTGGACAGAGAGATTCATCATATAGAGACAGAGAGAGAGTACTCAGGTGCTGTATACACACAC
>NW_027159722.1:0-564 GCF_002600585.1 Cystoisospora suis
AGATAGATATGTAGACAGACAGGCTGAGAAAGAGAAGATGACAAAACGGAAGAAGGAAGAAGGGAAAGAAGAAGAAGAGGAGGGAGAAGGAGAAGAAATGAACAAGAAGTTGTATAGGCAGGAAAGCCTTCAGTCTGGAGAATGCACATCAGCTATCTTAGAGAAGAAGAAGAATGAAGATCTTCTTCTCCTTCTTCCTCCTCCTGTACAGAAAAGGAATGAAGAAGAGAAGAAGCGTTTCTATATCTCTTGTCGGACGTTTCTCGAGAAGTTGCGATTGATCTATCTCTATTTACTGAGAGAAAGATCTACTATACTGCATGCACACACCAAGATAGAGGAAGAGAAAGAACGGATAAAGATGCATACAGAGAAAGAGAAGAAGAAGAGGAAAGACTTCTTGACACGTCTCCATGAAAAGATCAAGAAAAGAGATAAGAAGGTTCATCTGAAGATCTACCAAATCCGGGAGAAAAGCTTTCTTCTTCACAAGAAAGAGAAACTTCTTCAAGAAAAATGGAAAGAAGAAAAAGAAGACTTTGAGAAGGAGAAATGTCTACATCT
>NW_027159723.1:0-835 GCF_002600585.1 Cystoisospora suis
TGTATCTATCTATCTTTAATCTATCTATCTTTAATCTATCTATCTTTAATCTATCAATCTATCTATCTATCTTTAATCTATCGTGGTGTTTTCTTCAGAATCACTATGCTAAGGCATTTGTGGGTGCTGAGGAAGAAGAGAATATTTTCTCAAACTTCAAGCAAATCTCCAAGTAAGTCGGAGGTTTACTTTCGCTCATACATGCATATAAACATGTATATGTACGTATATATATATATGCATGCGTTCCTTCTTTTTTCTACTGCTTTGTATAGAGCTTCTGTTGGTCTCACACTCCGCCGTAGAAGAGGATTCTTGGTTTCATTGAAGTTGGGAGTGACTACCTCTGCCTACGTATGTAGCCGGGACAGAACCCATCCTTCGTCTATACTCACGCATTCACATCCATAGGTCTCGCTCTCTACACTTGCATCGATATACATACATTCATACATACATACATACGTACTACTCATACATGCGTATTCATACATAAACATCCATATACATGTTCATACATATTATACACGCATACGTCTTCACACGTACGTCCCTCTTCGTGTGTACATACATACGTAGACCCCTACATATATCTTCATCGATACCTTCATACATTTCGATATGAGATCGAGGTCGTGAATTGGGAAGTAACTCTTTTAGTGTAGGAATTGTCTTTGTCTCTAAAACCGTTTAACTGGCCCACCACTAAGCTAGCTTCTTCCTTCTCCATCGCAGTTTCCTTTCTGTCGACAGTCTGTGCGAGTTCGCGATTGAGTGAGGAGTTAGTGAGGTCTTCTCTCTCTATATACTTAGTGCACTCCTTTACCTGTCGATC
>NW_027159723.1:853-2333 GCF_002600585.1 Cystoisospora suis
GTCAGAGGATTGTCTTCTTTTTCGCTTGCAGGTGTATGAGGGTTCTCATGACTTCCAGCAGAGACACTCCAAGCTTCACTTGGTATGGCCGGAAAGGACAGCCTCACCCCAACTTCTGTCCTTCTCCTTCTCTGTGTCCTCTTCTCTAAGAAACTTCTCTTTCTTCTCTCCTTCATCTTCGCTCTACCTTTTCTGCATTCCCCTATCATCCACACAGAAAGAAGCACGAGGCTTCTTATACAACAGAGAGAGAGAGAGAGACAGCTAGGCAAACAGATAGATAGACAGATCCAAAAGAGATAGATCGATAGTACGAATGAGGTGGACTATCAAAGGAGCTAGATTGGAATATAACAAGGGAGATACTTGTTAGGAGACTCAGAGACAGACATGCTTGAAGTCAGGCGGGAGAGATAGAGAGAGAATTTCTCTGCTGTTTAACGTAAAGAGAAAGACAGAGTGGCCTGATAGACATGACTGACTCGACTCGCTGGCCGTGTATCAGTTCCTCTGGCACGCTGCCCCTCTTGTATTGTGTCTATGTGTAGCAGGCGATAGACAGATAGAGCCCGAGAGAGATAGATTGATAGCTAGCTAGGGATTTCTTTGAGTCCCGGGCAGTCGGAGGGAGAAACTGATAAGGAGAGAGAGAGGGAAGAGATGGGGGGAGAGACGTGAAGACTTATTCTTCTAGTCAAGAGAGGTTCAGAAAGAAGGAGAAATGAGGATTGAGCGTGTGGCTTCTTCGGAAACCGTAGAACAGAGCAGAATCGACTTGAACGTCTTCGCTTGTCGATACACTGCATGCACATCGGAATAAAAAGTCCCTAGAAAGATATGGACGTGTCTAGTCTTCTTTCTCCATACTTGTGTCTGTGAAGAATATAGAGGAAATTCTGGGGTGGAGACATAGATATATCCACGAATATGTATAAAAAGCGAGAGATAGAGAGAGAGAGAAACAAACGCAAGACACACCTTCATTGTGTATGTATGTATATATACACTGTATGTATGTGATAGTGTATTGCTGTCATAGAATAGAGGAAAAGGGAAGAGGCAAAATTTTAAAACATACGAGTATTCATTAACATCCCGTTTACTTTCGCTTTTCCTTTCTTCCTCTTCTCTTTCTGCAATGTAGATCCTTTTCGTTCGTTGTTTCTTATCTCTTTCTTTCTTGCCTGTTCCTTTCTTCGTATGCTCAGGACAGTAGGGGTTTTCGTGGAGTGTCTGCCGTCCATGAGACCTCTCATAGAAAAGCTAAGACCACGGGACTACCCCAAGTAAGAAAAATGGAGTGTCTGTACACCTCAAGTCAATGGCGAACTGTACACTACCGAGATGAAAGTTCTCGTCTCAAGAAAGAAGCCGACGTTTCTCTCGCATCATACGACCACCCATCACTCCTTGTTCTCGCTTAACAGTGTGCCATCATATCTACGTTTGATTATTATCTATTTATCTCTAATCTATCTAT
>NW_027159723.1:2759-3038 GCF_002600585.1 Cystoisospora suis
TCTATCTATCTATCTACCCGAGGTGTATACAGATACCTGACAGATGACTTTGTATATTGTGGCCAGGAGAAGAGCAATCTAGCTGCATGCGTATGAGATTTTTGTTTATATTTGAAGGTCCAGATCATGTTCAGGTGAAGTCTTTCGAGAATGTCTCCTCGAGCTTTCTTTCTGTTTGCATTGTTAAGAGGGAGCCTGAGAAATGGTTTCTCTAAATCTAAGAGATGGAGTCTTGTTTGCCTCTATCCTCTCAGAACACCTGCGTTTTCATTGTCTTCC
>NW_027159724.1:0-218 GCF_002600585.1 Cystoisospora suis
TTCGGTTACTCCACCCGTCTTCTTAGCTTCCCGTTCCGGTCCAATAAAGCCATAACTTGCTGCTTGGTGTCCCTAACTCGGCATGATCTGGTCGCTCTGGCATCGGTGCGTTCTCACAGCGATCGTCATTCTTAAAAATAGGGCAATATTTGATGACGATCAGGGCAGGATTGTAAAATCCTGACACAACACCAGGGGGCAATCTGGGTTTAACCTCC
>NW_027159725.1:0-151 GCF_002600585.1 Cystoisospora suis
TGCCCCTTGGATTGCCTATCTTGCTATGATCTAGTCGTTCTGGCATCGGTAAGTTCTCACAGCGATCGTCATTCTTAAAAATAGAGCATTATTTGATGATGATCAGGGCAGGATTGTAAGATCCTGACATTTCCCGCCTGGATGCGGGGTC
>NW_027159725.1:738-889 GCF_002600585.1 Cystoisospora suis
CTGGCGTACCGGCGTGTCCCCTGGCACGCCCTGCTGGTCTACGATGTCGGCTTCTGCTCTTCACGGATAATTGCCGAACCCTCTGCGCTCTCTGTAGGGGTCTCCTGCTTTCGTTCCGGGTAAGTGACGGTCCTGAAGTCCATAACTCGCC
>NW_027159726.1:0-517 GCF_002600585.1 Cystoisospora suis
ATCTATGTTGTTCTTGTGTGGGGGGTGTAGCTGTCTCCAGGATGTTTGATTGACTGGTCACCTCACGGACTTTCTGTCTCTGTCAGGTCTGTCTCCTCACTATGAGTGATGGTGCAGAACTTCTTTACAAAATCTTGTCGTATCACTCAATCCTTCATGCTTCCTGCACTCGTCTATGTTCATATGCCTTGGCATACTTCCTAGCCAAATCTTTCTCTGTATTCTCTTTGTATGGCCCTCTATCTGGATATAACTACGTGTACGTACATATCCATATGTAGGTCGTGAGATACCCATACATAACTTGGATATGAACAGACATTCTCTTGTTTTCTCCGCTTACCTGTCTGGAGAGTATCCAGTGGAAGGGATGTTCCCTCCTATACGTAGATGCACAGGATACTATACTTACATGCATATACATATACAATCTATGGTATCTGAGCGGTATTGGGTGATCAGTCTATATAGCTTCTCCTCTTCCTCCTCGTCATCCTATTTTTCCTCATGTATTACT
>NW_027159726.1:600-943 GCF_002600585.1 Cystoisospora suis
ATCGCTTCTCTCTTTCTTTCTTTTTGGTGATGCTTGGACTGTGGGAGGTATTGCTGCTGGTGTTTCTTCTTTTGATTTGTCTCCGTTTATAGGGCGAATGGGACGCCTGTCATTGTGACAGATACCGAAGCCTTTGCTCCAGATAATATTCTACCACGCATGAGAACAAGAAGCTTAACAGGAGAAAAACTGTGAGATAGACAGCAAACCCCCCCCTTCTACGAATGAAGAAGCGGAAAGGTTTCTTCTCCCTTTCCGCTTCTTCATTCTCCTGTCCTTCTTCTTATAGATTTCAAGAGGATCAGTGAAGATCAGTCCTATTTCTTCTTCTTCTTGGTCTTCT
>NW_027159727.1:0-206 GCF_002600585.1 Cystoisospora suis
ATGTAGGTAGATCAATAGATAGATTCAGAGAGATATAATAGGTAGACACATATAGATACATAGATATGGGTACGTAGATAGGAGGTAGATATGTGCATTTTATTTATGTGTACATGCATGCCTGTGTTGAGCGGAGGCACCCCTAATAGATCGACCACCCACCACTCTCTGTCTCTCCCCTCTATTCTTTCTCTCTCACTCTTTCT
>NW_027159728.1:0-371 GCF_002600585.1 Cystoisospora suis
GAGCGGGACAGAAGTCCCTTTTTACACGTTAGAGACCGGACCGGTCGACTGTATCTCTGCTCTCAATTTTTAAGAGCAGAACATCTGCTCGACGGGAGGTCTCACTACTTTAGTGGGCGAACGTCAGCTCACAGCCTACAAAGTCACCCAGCTGACTGACTAGTCGAGCCAGCAGCCTCACACTAGTCAGGACATGTGCAGACTGTCTACGGTACCCATAGTAAGAACGGGTACTCTGCACACGACTCAGCTGTCGATTTTTTTTCGAAGTGTGACAACTAGGGCCCGGACGACTCGGCAGCAGTGAAGTGGAGGAACGTGCAAGAGAACTAAAGCAGCTTCCAGGTTGCTGCTGCGTATCTTAGGGGAGA
>NW_027159729.1:0-1229 GCF_002600585.1 Cystoisospora suis
TCACAACGCAGCCGTTACAAACAGCGCAAAAGCCGCGGAGACTGCTTGACAGGAGGGCACGCTCCTGAACGGAAAAGAGAATGAAGCCGCAAGGGCCACGCAAAACCTTCGTCTGACCACACCTATCACTGCCTGGTAGCGCGTTTTTGGGGGTTATTCAGTGATAGCAGCTGCGAGCGAAGATCAGGTAATCTACTGGCACCAGCGGAAATGGCACACGGAACAGCCGCAGGCGAGACACTGTGGGACTGCTTGGCACATATACACTACACGGGTGTTGTAAAGCAAAGGAGTCGTGTCTCGGGAGTCTGATATTTATCCACCGGGACAGCTGGTGGAGGACGGGGGGCGGACCTGCGGGATCCTGCGGTGACCTTGCAGCCGGCCCGGTCAATAACCTATGCCGCACGCTGAGAAGCTCAAGTCGCACAAACGCGAGGGACACACCGAGATCGGATCACCCGCATTGCCCCCCGCCCACAGTGGCCGGCTCGAACGAGACTAAAGGGATGTCTTCAGCGTATGACGACAACAGCTGTGGTTTCAAAGAAGCTGCTGCTCCTGGACGGAAGCATGGCCGCGCTAACGCATCAGTATGAGCGGGGTACACAAGAGGACACAAGGAGGCACAAGCGTTCTCCTGGCCGTAGCATTACGTCAGCATGTACTCAGAATGAGTTGTGCACCACGTACGTAATCACGAGGTGCAAGGGTGTACGCCAGGTGCCCACTCGTGGTTTGAAAAGGTGGCGCGTGAGGCCGAGCAACATCGGAGACTCTAGTGTCAGGACTCACTAGTCCTGACGACAACCGCTCAGCTCAATCCTGGAGAGCGGAGAAGAGCCCGAGGTCGCCAGTAGGGCGGGGCCACGGAAGCGGCTATGCCGCTTCGCGAGAAGTGACACGAACCGAAAGCAACAGCTAGCATCGGTGATTCCGGCCGAGTCGTATGAAGACAAAAAGCTGCTACAGTAATGCGGTCAGCTAGATTTCTATTAAGAAAGGGCGGAGGCCTAGCGGCATCATCGAGTCAGCGGCTAGGTCAATCAGCCGCTACCGCAGGAGCCGGGATCAGGAAACAGGAAGGAACCGGCGCCCCGAGAAATGAAGTGCGCAGAAGCGGAGATTTCATAGAACAAGAGAAGAGTTGAGGAAAGATAGTTGTATTATTCTTCTACCTGTGTTTACCCGTTACGAGAGCGGGAGAATAAGGAGTGATACCCTTGTTA
>NW_027159729.1:1465-2057 GCF_002600585.1 Cystoisospora suis
TCCGACCGAGCGGGACAGAAGTCTTTTTTTACACGTTAGACACCGGACCGGTCGACTGTATCTTTGCTCTCAATTTTTAAGAGCAGAACACCTCCTCGACGGGAGGTCTTACTACTTCAGTGGGCGAACGTCAGCTCACAGCCTACAAAGTCACCCAGCTGACTGACTAGTCGAGCCAGCAGCCTCACACTAGTCAGGACATGTGCAGACTGTCTACGGTACCCATAGTAAGAACGGGTACTCTGCACACGACTCAGCTGTCGATTTTTTTTCGAAGTGTGACAACTGGCGGCACCGGCTGGGAACTCAGCCAAAATGAAACGCGGACGTGAGCACGGTCAAGGTGGAAACGCCAGAAACGCCTCAGCGTACTCACAAGAAGTGCGGGATTCACGCGAGGCTCTCCTTATGGGCGAGACGCTCCCTGCTGCATATCCCGGCGACGGCCATCCGTCCCCAGAAACAGCGCAAAGGTCTCCAACGCCACAAAACGCGCTACCGCGCGTTTTGTGGCGATGGGAATAGAGAAGCTCGGGGGGAACCCACGCGGACAAACTCTCAGTTGGTCGACTCACTGCAAGACGCGGACCAA
>NW_027159730.1:0-1229 GCF_002600585.1 Cystoisospora suis
ATAAATTGCCGCTTGGTTTCCTTATCTCGGCATGATCTGGTCGCTCTGGCATCGGTGCGTTCTCACAGCGATCGTCATTCTTAAAAATAGGGCAATATTTGATGACGATCAGGGCAGGATTGTAAAATCCTGACAGTCTGTGGCCGCACGAAGGTGCGAAGCTCCGTGAAGGGCGTGCCCAGGACACTATCGTGACAGCCTCCGTAGCGACCCGTTTCGGCATCTGACCGGTGAGAGTTTGCGCGTTGAGTCTGCGTCGCTGCGAGCCTTCTGTCCGGTCGTTCCAGACCAGTGTCGACCGCATCGTCCAAGGCACCGGCGATTACGTAGCTGGTCGCCGGTGGATGTGCGGCTTCGAACGCCGCGGCCCTCTGCGCGTAGCGAACCAGCAGCTGGCTTTGTCCCTGTGCGACAAACACACTCAACGAAGGAATTCCCGCTCTGTGGCAGGCTTGAGCGCCCGACTATACACTGAGGTGATGAAATACTCCATCAGCGACAGCATCACCTTCGGTGATGCAGCCTTCGCATCCCGCACCCTGGCCACCTCGTAGTGGGTCCACAGTCGGTTGATGTGCCTCAGCAATACCAGGGCCCTCCTTTCACCCGCTCATAGACCTATTAACTGGTCGGAGTACGCCACGGTGGAATAACGGTCCGGCTGCTCCAATAGCAGGCTATCCCGGACTTCGACGTACTGTTCGAACCGATTCCGGTGCGGGCTATCGCACGTGAGGGCGGTGAGAATACTGTTAATGTGGTGGCGGCCATGTTCCGTAGCCTGGAGAAGTTGGTCAAGCCACCAGAATTGGTGGACGGCGCCGCTACCATGGTCCGCCAGCACGCGCTTTGGAGATCCTCGAACCAATCGACTTTGTCGGGAAGATCTTCGTCGTCGTCATCGTGAGGCAAGAGGCGAAGCTCCTTGAAAGTGCTTAAGTTCGTCGCGGGCGCCAAAATTGCGCCGTCGGCAGGTGGGGGAATTTCTGTCCGAAGGTGCTGGTCCCCCGTCGCGTGGCCCATGTCCACAAAAAGAGGGGAGAACTCGGCTGCCCGTGACCGCCGTATGTCAGGCACAGACGGGGTATGTCGACCCGCGAAATTAGGCTGTGCTGACCCCTCAGTGATCTCCAGCAACGGTTGCGCAGCCTGGT
Organism: Cystoisospora suis; assembly: GCF_002600585.1. NCBI lineage: Eukaryota > Apicomplexa > Conoidasida > Eucoccidiorida > Sarcocystidae > Cystoisospora > Cystoisospora suis. The sequence goes on from NW_027159730.1 coordinate 1,155, forward strand.
GGACGTCCCCGAGGACCCCGGGAATGCCCAGAATCGTGATCCGCCATCTTCCGGAAAATGAGACGCGGTGAAAGA
>NW_027159730.1:1330-1461 GCF_002600585.1 Cystoisospora suis
TCGCCGGTGCTCTGAATTGCAAAGGCGGGAACACCGTCTCGTCAGCTAAGACGGTAAAAAGCCTTCATTTATTAAAACAAGCAGTACCGGAACATAAGTTGAGTCAAGGGTGACGGTTGGAGCCCCGCTCT
>NW_027159730.1:1523-15461 GCF_002600585.1 Cystoisospora suis
CCACAGGAGTGTTGCGTTGAACTCTTTCTTACAGTTCAGAGCTTTTCTCAGAATAATCACTAAACTTATAAAGGTCGATTAAAACTTAGAGCTAAAAGAATCTAGAAAACATCTGAAATTTTCTTTTTTCACTAATGGTCTGCGGCATCGAGCTGCGCGTATCGTCCAGGTTGTTGGGTGGTGCCCTGCCCGCCGACCATAGCCCGTGCAACACTCCGCCTGCTGCGCGCAGGTCCAGCGTCTTCCCGCGGCGGTAGCGCGTGCTACACGCGGGCGTCAGACTACCCTATAGTAGCAATACTAGAGAAATAGCGGCAACACAATTCTCGCCACACTAGTTTTGCTAGTCGCCGTTGCCTTCAGTTGCCGTCGTTCCGACTTGCTAGAAGTCGGCCCCGGGCCCGGCATATCAGTTACGAAAACAGTCTGTCCGACTCTACATGGAATTCTTCTGACGCTGCGTCTGCGTGAGCCACAACTGCCGGTTGCGGAGGACGCCGCGGTCATGCTGTTGTACTGTGCTATTCCTGTGCAGTCGTAGCCAGCGAGTCCGTGCATGCAAGAATTCGCTGCGTGAAGTCTGTGTTCACTGGCTTGCGCTGCCGAGTTTCTTTCTTGCCAGCAGCCACCGACAGGAAGTCAAAGGCATCACACTCTTCGCAGCGGGCGGTTAGTATCGGTTTCATACCATTGCTTGTCTGTGTGTCAGACCTGTAGACGGAGTAGTGTCTGCTTGTGTCCCGAGGGATAGCAGGGCTCGCTTCTACCACTATCATTTGTACTGATGCTACGATCGCACTGACTCCCCTCGCCTTGTTTTGCGACGGACGGATTGGTATCGTGGGTTGCAAGAAAGATACCAATTTCTCTGGAAGCTTACCGCTTCTTCTATTGTAGTCGGCTGCGACCAAGCTGGCAGTTTTTCTAGTCCGGCGCTATCCGCGCTGCCATCCGCTCCTCTGTCCGCTGTCCAAACAGCACTAACACAGGCCGCGTTCACGCCCTGTAAGGAGCCTTCAGAAGAAACCCACCGGCAAAATATGCAGGCCACAAACCCCACAAGTGTCCGCCTGCGGAGACCTGGAGACAGTGATACGGACGCCTGCGACAGCCGTCCATGCGGCTGTGCAAATCGTGTGCAGCTGTCAGTCCCCGCTCGAAGTTGGCTTTCACTATTCACTCACGACTGTCTACGTGCTACCAGCAACGTCTTCTGCACTCGCTGAAGGGCCTATCGCGGTTGAGTCCTCAATGGTAACACAGTCTGGCTCGTATGAAGTACATCGGAGCAGTTCACGTTCTTCGGATGACGCCGGCGCCATGAACCGCTTTAAGCGGTCCTCCCTGTTTGTCGGCGAGGGTGCATGGTGGCCGCTCTACTTCATAAGCAAAGCCAGAATCGGGAGCGTCCATGGGCGCCACGGACTACCCACGTCGGCGGCCCGAGTTCCGGAGGAACCGGGCAGAATTCAAGGCAGTGAAGTAGTACGGAGTATCTCCTTGGAATCACTCGGAGCGGCGAGTGGCAGGCCGGCTGCAGATACAATTACGAGCCCGTGGCACGCGGCTCTCCAGCGAGCATTCCAACGCGAGACCCGGGAGTGGTTCCTCCAGAAGAAGCAGGGTACCTTATGGCACTTGTGGGATCCCCCTGGTGTCGTGTTTTCTCGGACAAAGTACGCTTGTCTGCCTGTCGTAGTCTTTGCCGGCCGAGTTCCGGTCGGGGACGAAGCGTGGATTTGCTGGCGTCAGTACATGGCGGTCTTCTGTGCTGCGCGGTGCCGTGTGGCCTGGCCCGGTGCTCGGTACCCTCCACTTACCTGCCATACGTCATCTGATGACGTATGGGAGGCCAGGCTTCTACGTTAACTGCTTCCGTCTATTTGTCGCCTTCGCCTGTCTCTGCGGTTGTCCGTGGCGTGGTCCGTCTCCCACACCGATGTAGCACATGTATGCGGACACAGTGCGGGCGCCGGCCTCCGGAATGATGAGTATGAGGGGTACCCCGTTTCCTCCTCCAGAAAACCTCTATATGAAGAATTTTCGCACCTTAGGACTGGCGGTCCCAGGTTGTCACCCGGGATGGTTGAGACGTCCAGAAGTGTCTGCAACAAAGAGCCCCGGCGGGCTGCCGTCCCTCCTTCGAGCGGTCCTCTCCCTTTCCTTTGAGAAGCGTATGATGAGTATCCGTTTTGGTGTGTGCGTTCCACGTGGTGCAGAATATCTAAACGGGGTGCTAAGGCGCCGCCTTTCCGCAGCTGGTACTTCCCGGCTTCGGAGACAAACTCAGTCTCCTCTTTGCAAGGCTCGTCTTCGCCCAAAAACAAGCAGAATCGCGGTTTTTCATCAGATTTTTCAGCGGACCTCGGAGAGTCTCTGAATGCCAGTAAAAAACCAAGCATGACTCCAGATGTACGGGCCGCGGAGATAAGGACGCATCCTCCGGCCGAGTTCAAACCGTGTAGCCTTTACTTCCTTTCTTCCAGTAAATCATCAGTTGCTTTTCTCGTCCAGCAGATCCTCTTACATCCTAAATCTTTATACGTAGCTGTCGCGCCTGACTACGATATCCTTTTCACGTTACTCCGGCTCACCGGCAAGTAAGTGCCTTGGTTCATCGCGTTACTTTTTCTCCCTCTCTTCTTAAACCGAGACTCCGGGAAACCCTTCAAGCACGTTTTCCTGAATACTCTCTGGGGTGCCGTCAAAGGGCTTGCTGACGCAGCGGCACATACACTGTCACACCGGATCGTATTAGGACCGACGCTGCTAGACTAGGGTCGTGTTTTGAGGATATGCCCGGGCACGCATCTCTGAAGCATCTGCATCGGGCGGTGCTTCCTGGTTTTCTGTCCACTGTGATCCCGCGTCGATTGACTTCCCTCTGATGGAGGAGGTGCAGGGTAGCTCCAGGAAACCTCATGCGTGTGTGGGCTTACGTTATCGTAGCGTCACTGTGTCAAAGGCGGCTGGCTGTGCCTTTGTCCGGGTGTGCGGGCCTGTGAGATGCAATCTGTCGTCCTCCCCGTGCAGGTGTCTCGGCGAGCGGTGTGGAGCTCCTCTGAATCCCATTACACGGCGGGTGCGGAAGGCTCTTATCGCCCTGCAAATGTGAATGTCTTCGGGTTACTGCCTTCAGTGTTGGTAAACGCGTAATTGCGCACTTCTGTGATTGCGATGGAAACTTGCGTTTGATCCGCAGAACCTTCATCAGGGATCCGCTCGCGCCTGAACGTTTCCCCAATTTGCGGGTTCTGTGCACCCACCCCATGCACGTCCCTGCTTTCTTCCCGGAAAAACTGGTACGCGAGGTGTACGTGTTCCTGTCAGACTCTCAGAGGTCTATGGGTACGTCGTTCACATCCAAGTGCCCACTCCTGTCTCCTCGCTTCCTTCATCAGTTACATCCCCGGCTTCAAACTGGTGCCGAATTCATTGTGGCGCTGGAGTCTGCTTGTCCAAGCAGCCGTGGTGGTGTGAATTGCGCTTACGGACCACACGGATGTAGATGTCAGCTGCGGCCGTGCCGCGCGCCATCCAGGCTGGAGAACCCGGCAATCGCACACCGAGAGCGCGTTCGACAAGCCTGGGATGGGCTTCCTTACTCTGTTGATCTACCAAGAGTTCACGGCTGTGCTGATATCCGTAGGCAGTGTGTGTCTCTTAGCCGATTACTGCCTCTTCTTGAGAACACTGTTCTTATAGAACAACGAAGCGGCACCGAGCATCAGTTCAATGCGCCCTCGGTTCCTTTTCGGCCAGTGCCAGGTGGCGGCGAGCCAGCGACGTATCCCGTCCTCCCAAGGAGCAGAAAGGCGTCACCACAGAGACGACAGAGGACGGGAGAATTCCTCTTCGCTCTAGCACGTCCAGGTGAAGATGCAGCAACTCACGAGACAAAGCAGCTCAGCGACGCCTGTCTGTCCGTGATTGTTAAGGACAGGAGCAGAGACCCCAACGGGCTCGGCGGACGCTTTATGAATAAGCGAGGGGCGAGTCATCTTGACCGTGAATTGGCGGGAGTGGTGTGCGAAGGCCCCGGGTCACATCTTTCTAAAAGTGTTGGAAAGCCTTGCAGCGTAACCCGCGCCACCACAATGTCCCCTGTGTCGGACATGGGCTGTCTGGAGCACAGTGTGATTCCGGACCCACCCAAGCACGCGCCCAGGATGCGTCCGGCGCCGGCCGAGATGCATGCAGAGCATGCAGAATCGTTTGATTCTCCAGCACTCAAATATGACGGTCGGCCAAAGACTGCCGCGTTCGTTCCTGCTATCGTGTCTCAGGGGATTGACGGATACTGTCCCTATGCAGTGGCAGGGGACAAAGGAAACAGCGCCGGTGAATATGACGGAAACGCTCGGCTCCCTCCGGAGAACTCGAACCGAGTGCGTCACCGCGCTCAGGCAGCCGCCACGCCCATGCCGGTTCTAGATGCGACTTGTTTCGGCTCGGCATGCGAAGAATTTTCCAGCAGGGGAGCGGCGGCAGGAACGTGGACAGAGGATGGTGAAGCTGCAGCGCGAGGAGAGTGCACACTTAACCTAGCAAGCGGAGGCCACGTTGCCATTCAGGGCAGCCGGGGGCCGGCAGGAGGGTGTTTAGCTCTGAACAGAGAAAAACCGGCGGCTGCACCTTCTCGCTCGCTGCCGAAAGCTGCACTGGAGCCAAGCAGCGCACCAACCGCTGACCCATCAGGGAGCCGCGCGCTTCCAAGAACCCTTACTTGCTTGAAACTCGTTAAACTGTCGTCACAACTTCCCAATTCCCGGTTTGTGAATTGCCGCTCCCGCCATCAGAGTCTTTGCTTTTCTGTCCCGTAGGTATGAATGTGCCGGCCTAGGGAAGCGAGCACGGCATTATCGGACATGCCGAGAGAGTGTAGGCCGCTACACTGATGGTGAAGTGAGGTGGTGCGTGTTTTCTCTCTGAGGCCCGGTATTATCAGGCCTGCTCGGAAACTTTTGCACGGTCGGTCGGTCACTCGGAGGGACTCTTGACCGCAGGGGCGTGGTCTTCTCGGTCGTTCCCCGCTGTGCCCTCTTCCTGTCCACATGCACATATATTGGGAGTAAGCAGAGGGGAGATCGGAGAGCTTACGTCGTCATGCGTAGGTGCTGGATCTTGTGGAAACAACCACCCTTCACGCTGCGAGGCCCTGGGCTGCCTCAAAACTTCCGGCACGAAGCCGACCCTGCGCATGAGGCACAGCCGAACCACTATCTCTTCTAGCAGGGTTCTCAGGCGCTTTCAAACGAAGGTGAGCACTTTCCGCATAATCTACGAGGACAACTTTGGAGAGTATTGGGTACGGCTTATCTCTTCGTGTGCACTGCCGTTTGCTTCGGTGTTGCGTTCCAACATCGACGGGGGACGAGCGCCCGTGCACGTTCTACAGATTCGACGACCCACCTCAGCACTGAATACTGGGCACTGACTCCACGTCGATACTAAACATGTGCCGACTGACTTGACCTGCTAAATAACACATACAACGGCTGCGAACTACGGAGCATTGTGTGGCTACGCTACGATTTTACTCAACGGAGTAAAATCGTCTTTGTCACTGAATTCGATTTTCTTTTAACACCAGGGCAAACAGCAAACGGGCTCGCACAAAGCCTTCTTCACATGGTAGCCCCTCACGAGAACGACCAGTGTCCGACATTTGCTTGGCGGCTGCTCTTCGTATGGGGGAGTAGCCTCCGCCTCCTTGCCCTTGCGCCTCATGGCCTACTCATCTCAAGAGCCAAGCGATACTCGCCGAAGGCACACCAACTAGGGATACCGCTTACCCTGGGGGAAGCATAAAGTCCATGTGCCCCGCACGGTCTGCGTCAAGCCACCACGAGAGTCTCGTAACATTGCAAAATGGGTCTTCTGGTTCAGAGCACTACCTTGCAGGGCTGCCGCAGGCGACACGGTGTTACCACGGTGCTTCACCCGTGCCCCCTCGCCCGCACGCAAAACGAACATAGAACAACACTGAAATACGCAATCCTCCCAGTTGCTGTTCTCTCTGCCGACAGACCCGGAGCTGTATAATCACGTCGCGTCCTGCAATCTTGTCGCCTTTGGTGGTAAACCTTCACCGCCACCAACAATTAGGTGGTTTTGTCACTTTCTTGCCGCCACCAGGTTCAATCACACCATGGAGAGGATTTTCCAGAATTCCGTCCAACACGAAACGTGTCCCCCGCGTTTTACAACACTTTTTACATCAAGTGCTTCAGATTAGACGTAACGAATGCTCGAACACCTTCGAATTCCTCGCTGCTTGGTACTCCTTCTACAGTCATCTGACTCATGTGGCACGATGACGATGGCGTACGCACTGTAATGCTAGCCCAATCGCCGCCCTCCACTTGGTAATCGTAAACGGCTGCAAGTCTATTGCCGTCGTGGAACAAGAGGAGCACGAACGGGCCATTCGGTACCGGTTCACCTGGGATGGAGCCCTTGTGCGACTCAGTTCCCTCGACGTGCACCTCCTTCGTTGTCTTGTCCACAGTTACGGTGTAGCAAGAGCCAATCATCACCTTGAAGTTAGCAGGAGACCTCGACGCTGTAAGCTTCACGATACCCTGGTCGACAAACTCGATACCGCCTTGAGGACTCCCTGACACGACACCGACGCACACAAGGGCACAGAGAGCATTGGGCAAGAACCTCGCCAGCTTGGGTAGCCACCTCACCGGCAACAACTAGGTTGAGCTAGCGCAGAGTCTCCCACCTCACAAAGGAATCCCAGGCTACAAACGACAGCGTCCGAATGCCGGAACGACTCAACGCAGAACAAGTAGCCCGCGCCCCACCGACACACGCCTGGGGTGGATACCCTGACCACAGCCTCTCCTGCCCGCCATTCAATAAATCCACTGACAATACTCCCGCACAGCGAACGACAGAAACCCGAAAAGCACTGCTAAATGGACGACACCATGCCCGGCCGCGACTGGGAGACCCAAGATGTCTTCTTGGGTAGGCTGAACGCACCGGCGTCAGGATGCGACTCAGGTTCAGACGATTCGGGGATACTCGACTCACGTTCAGACGATTCGGGGGTACTCGACTCAGGTTCAGGCGATTCGGCGACACCAGACCCGGACGAGTCAGATGAATCGCCTGTCGGGGGGCAGGTTTTGGGCCCGGACACTAGATGTTCATTGCCCGTCCTCCGGCCCTGAGGGGCGCTGGCCTTTTTCAGGTAACAGTTATGTCCCCGACGGTCGTAAGTAAAGTAGTAACAATCTTCGCGCTCCTGGCAGAGAGCCTGGCAAGCCTCCAAAGTCTTCACACTCCCATTTTGAATCTGCTTCACGTCATGAGCGTAGTAGTCGACCCCTTCCTCGAAGCAGCCTGGACAATCACACGCACGCAGCCAAGCCGCAGTTTACACACTCGATCTGCCGGCAAGAAAAGGCACAGGTGAAGCCAACGCCGACGTCGGCGCGGCTGAAAGACTTCAGAGACCCGCGATTCCAGCTCACAGCGCCACCGCCTCAACTGCAAGATACCGGCCCCGCCCGCGCGAACTGCGGCATACGAAGCGCCAGCGGAACGCCAGGAGCAAAGCGTCAGCTCCGAGCAGTGCGGCCCCAGCACGTTGTGCTGACGAGCGCAGCACACCCGTGGGTGGGTCGAAAGCAGCATTGCTACAATGCGCTGCAGGTGAAGGGATTGCAAAGCCAACGCAGGCAGGGGAGGCGCCCCTGCCTATCACCGTATCACCGGCGGAGTTCTGTCCAGTCCTGTTGAACAGATCACCGCGAGCCAGACAGAAATCCTGGCTGTCATCACTGTAGCTCTCAGAGCTGCTCGCTCACCGGCACGAGATACCGATCCTGTCTTCAACAGAGCGAAACAGGCTGCAAATCGGCGTCCCTCACCACAGAATGGCCGTTTGCCTCCCAAACATGGAAAGACCCCTCACGAACCCGTGACTGAACTCGCACATAGCTCCAGTAGACTCTATTGAGCAGATCTCTTTTGCACCCACGCCCAAGAACGGACTGCGACAAAAAAGTGCACAGAGCCACCCGGTATAGCATAGTACAAACACGCAGCCCCTGAAAGAGGGATGGAACCTGTCCCCTCCTTGAGGAGACTGGCGGCTGGTTCCACAGGTTAGCGATGGGTGGGGGAGCACGAGCGGGAAGGGGGACAGCGTCTAGGTGCCTCTGCCGTAACGGTCCGCTTCCTCGAGCTCACCGTTTGGAGGATCGCTCGACGCGCTCGGCTCTTCGGGCGGGGTCAATTCACAAGTCTTTGGACCAGAAACGTGGGGTATTGTGCCATCACCGGAAGTCCGGCCTTCCTTCGCACTGGCGTTCTTGAGATAGCATCGTTTTCTGTTGGGATAGAACGTGAAATAATGACATGCATCGAGTCCCTGACAGAGCTTCTGGCACTCCATAGGTGTTTGCGCTTGGACATCCTCCACGTCATTACCGACGTAGTCAATACCCATCTCGAGGCAGCCTGTTTTTGCAGAAGCACAAATTAAAGATAGAGACATAGATAGAGAAGAAGAGAACGAACGAGACACACACTCTGACGCACTTTTTCCACGACACCCCTCTTCGCCTCTTTCTAACGCTTTACCCACTGGCACACTGGTAAGCACCAGCCATCAACGTTGCACGCGGCTCGACCACTTGGTGATACTTCGATTGTAATCCGTGGAGCACGGCCGCCACCCCCTGTTTCCAACAAAACAGAGCCGCAGTCAGTGCGAGCTTCACTGCGATTCGCCCTCACGCTAGTGTCGTCTAGTGCTCCTGTTAGCAACGCTGCGTGTGCCGCGGCCGCACCAAACCTCGTTACGCGCGCCTGCGGTGGCCGCCCGGCGATTGTGACCGGACCCAACGAAAACCGAAGCACGAGCAAGTTCCAGTCTGCCGCGCTAATGGGGTGTACTACGGGCTGTCTGTACGGAGACACTCGTGCTCAGCACCACGGGCTAAAGTGTCAGGTGGCCATCCATCATGTAGGGACGCTTACTACAGTTCCTGGGCCCAGAGACTCTCCTGTCGTTGGCGGGCCGTCGCTGCGACAACGCGGCCAGGCTCTTCAAGTAACAATGGTTATTATGGACGAAAAAGGTGAAGTAACCGCAGCTCATGTTTGCCTGACAGCGCCTTTGGCACTCTTCAGCAGTTGTTACACTGCCATCACGAATCATCTCGACGTCGTTCCCAAAATAGTCGATTCCAGTTTCGAAGCAACCTGGAAAACGCGCGCGACAGAGCGGTGAAAGAAGCCTTCTTTTCCCTGTTGCAACCTTCCCACAACGGAAGCAGGGTAGCGGCACATCTAGTGCTGTACTGTACACGAAAACCTACAGACAGCGACCCTCCTGCGGTTCGATCGGTTCTAGTGCCAATCCAGCAGCGCCACACCCCGGTAGCTGATTGCCCACAACAGCTAAAGATCGTCACTTGGTTCTCAGTTGTCTTACTGGAATCGGCCGCGGCTGATGCACTCCGCCAGAAGAGATGGCATGCTAGGGCCACCACGACTGCAGCGCCTGCCTTTGAAACGGACACAGCCATTGTGACCGTTCAGGCGTACAGAGCTATTTCAAGGGAAGTCAAGCTCGGAGACACTCAAGCCCCCCCGACGAACAAAATCCGACGACACAGCGGCCTCTCCTTCGGAGTGTAGAATAACCTGAACACCGCGTACAAAAGAATCACTGGAGATGGGCTGTCACTTATCCAGCTGTCAGTCCTCTTCTACCCGACCACAATGACCGTGTTTCTCCATGGCCGGCTCCGCACACAAGAGCAACCTCGCCCTATCGTTACAGCTTTCGGATCCCACGATGCCGAAAAAGGCACAGCTGGGCAAAACCTACTAATACTGACTCCTGAGCACGACTGGATTCCACTAGAACACCACACTGCCTCCACGGATCTCTGGCAAAAGCCGTTCTGCGTTCTAGTCTTAAGCGTGGCAGGGAGCTCGTGAACACAGACCTGCTAGGAACGAAGCTACGCGAAATAGGCCGGAAACTGGGTTATGTCACTAAAGGATCGACTGTACTTACACGTGTAATGCGGCACCGGCCGGCAACGGGAAGCGCGCCCTCCGGAACTCGAACAGGGGGAAGTTAGTAAGTCAGCGCACCGCGGCCCGTCACTGCGCCGGAATAAGGAAGAGACAAAAGTTGCACTGCAAAGGAAGAAGGCCTATGAAAAAAAGGACGGGAAAACTTTGTTGTGAACGCTGACCAGTCAACCATCCGGAAGGCACTCGTGTGGCCACTCTAGATTCCAGCTAGCGATAGCCAACGAATTCGACAGTGGCCCGGCTGGCCAGCCAGCCGCCTACGTCGTGTGAGCGTCAACAATGGCTTTCAACGGTACATCGTTCGACTACGGCATGCAGCTCTTCCGACAATCCTACTCGGTCACGGCTCACCCCACCAAAACAACGTCTAGCTACGCTATCTCACAGTGAAGGATAAAAGAGTGGTACTCCTCTTCACCATCACCACCACCTCCCCCCTAGAGCCAGAGCGCGATGCAAGGTACCGTAGGCAGAACCAACCTGCTGTGGCTGCTGAATAAAAGATTCTTCTCAGGTCCCTGAGGCCCGCATACGAAAACATAACCAGACGCGAAGTCTGACGACATTTGTTCGGAACGTCCCATAGGAGATACGCCAGCTTCTCGGTTGACAGCCAAAGCCATGGTACCGCGTCACCTCCCGAAAGCGCCGGCGACAACCGCTTGTCTTGGACCCCTATAAACCTGTACCTGATAATTTTCTGCATGCTAGCGAATCGCGTCACCGTGACGTGTGAAGGGTTGCTTTTCTTTCTCTACACACAACCGCCTCAGCTTCCGTGAAAATCGGGCCTATTACGCAATGCCTTCCATATGCGTACACAGGGGTGTGTACTTGAGACTCCGTGGTTCCCCCGCTCGGATGGAGTGTGGTCAGTCCGACATCCACCATCTTTTCGGTAGATAAATTTGACATCTACAGTCTGCAAAACGCCGGCGTCTCCTGTGTGGATATTAGGGGAAAACTGCTGAAGCCTCGCGGACAGAGGAGGGGCGTGCGCGACGTCCCCGTGTACTCGGTTGGACTCAGTCCGTCAACCTGTTTCCTCAGACTGTTACGTCAGGTATTCCTGATGTTGTAATGCCGAGTCTCTCCGGTTGCGGTCAGGATCAGAACCCCACGCTTGCCACTTGGAGAGAAGAGAAAGACAGTTGGCAGGCGATTATGTATGGCGTTTCCTGCAGTACTGCATGTATGTACATTCTGCATGTTAGGTGTAGCACTTTTGTTCGTTGATGTTGTGCATCTTATAATTGTCGTATGTGATTCCAGGGTGACACGGTTGCACCCGAGTGGTAGCTGAATACGCACCTGACGTCTTCTCCACGGTGAAACTCAGAATGAACCGGCGCCTGTCTGTCCGCAGCTTTTTCAAAGGCATCCTTGTGGACAGGGAGAAATAATTGTGCAACTCCGTTCCGTCACCTACCTTTCCTTTTTCTCTCTAACACTCATCAATTCACCCTACCTGTTGTGTCTACTAGATATAGAAATAAACTCGCATTCGATTGCGCGCTTCTTTCCTTCTACCGAGCGTAAAAAAAGCTAACAGATAGTTTCCATAGAAGAAGGCCAGCAATTCAACCCGTCCAGTCGAATGCGTCTTTTTCCCCCCTGTATAGGTGTAGAGAGACATCCGGGTGGCTTCGGATCGTGCCGGGTCGGTTGGAGCTCGCACCTGCCCCTGAAACATTCCTGTTCGTCATTCCGGGTCGAGGTGTACTAGGGTCCGTTGTTTCTTTGAAGAAATGTTGGGTCCTCGTCAGCGGGGGCACAACAAGCTGGTCCTGTGTCCCGTAAAGCCCTTCTTTTCGGAATGTCGGAGAATTCGTCTAGGGTCTTTGGGCGTCTCCCAGCCGAGCGAGTCTCCTCCAGGCATCGATAGAAAGTTTTGGCCTCTCCCGTCTGAAAAAAGAGACGGCGGCTGCACGTCATCGTCTCCGGGCAGAAGGCTGGACTCGCAGGGCGGCCTCTACAGTCATAGCAAAAGTCTGAAAAGTGGTACGGTCCAGACTACTTCAGTAATTGTGAGGCCGGGGCAGTAAACGATTGTTTCCCCACGATGGTGGAGGCTTCACTAATGCACCGTGCCAATGGATCGCCGGGCACCTTGCTCCGTCCAGGAGCAGGGGAAAAAGGGAAACAGAACTCGGGAAAAAAGACGGGCTCAGAACGGTACATCCGGCAGTATCCTGTGTAACGGTGGCCGCAGGAACCTAGCAAGTTCGAGTGTGACATCTCACCCCGCAGCACAACGCGATACACTCTAATCGTTTGAAACGCACAGAGCCGCTTCCCCGGCGGCGGTGTGCGGCACAGCGGTTCCGTTGCGCTATCGCACACGTGAGACTGCAACTTAGGGGCACGCGTTACACCGGCTGTGTCAGGACTCACTAGTCCTGACGACAACCGCTCAGCTCAATCCTGGAGAGAGAAGAGCCCGAGGTCGTCAGTAGGGAGGGGCTCCGGAAGCGGGTATGCCGCTTCGCGACAAGTGGCACGAACCGAAAGCAACAGCTAGCATCGGTGATTCCGGCCGACTCGTATGAAGACAAAAGCCGCTACAATAACGCGGTTAGCTAGGTTTCTATTAAGAAAGCGTGCAGGCCCTGGGGCATCATCAAGTCAGCGGCTAGGTCAATTAGCCGCTACCGCAGGAGCCGCGATCAGGAAACAGGAAGGAACCAGAGCCCCGAGAAATCAAGTGCGCGGAAGTGGAGATTTCCTAGAATAAGAGAAGAGTTAAGGAAGGGGAGTGCTTTTATTCTTCTACCTGTGTTTACTCTTAACGGGAGCGGGGAAATAAGGAGTTATACCCGTGTTACGGAAAGTGTTGTCTCGAAGCCCGACGGGCGCGTGGAGACGACTTTGTCGTGATCAATGGCTTGCGATATCATGGCCCAGCAAGTCGGCGACGTTTTCTGTGGAAGAAACCAATTTCGTGATTCGTAAACTGTAATCTAGTTAAGAGTTGCCGGTTCGCGCGCTCGTGTTCTACTGGCTTTTACCTCTTCTCGTTCCAGCACAGTTCCTTTCCTCTCTTCCGACCGGGCGGGACGGAGGTCCCTTTTTACGCATTAGAGGCCTGACCGGTCGACTGTATCTCTGATCTCAATTCTTCAGAGCAGAACACCTCCTTAACGGGAGGTTTCACTACCTTAGTGGGCGAACGTTAGCTCACAGCCTACAAGGTCACCCAGCTGACTGACTAGTCGAGCCAGCAGCCTCACACTAGTCAGGACATGTGCAGAATGCCTACGGTATCGTGTGTAGTGTGACGACTGGCGGTGTCGGCTGGGAATCAGCCAAAATGAAACGCGGACGTGAGCACGGTCAAGGTGGAAACGCCAGGAGCGCCTCAGCGTACTCACAAGAAGTGCGCGATTCAATCGAGGCTCTCCTCATGGGAGAGATGCTCCCTGCTGCATATCCCGGCGACGGCCATCCGTCCTCAGAAACAGCGCAAAGGTCTCCAACGCCACAGGACAAGCTACCGACAGATGGGAGTAGAGAAGCTCGCCGGGACACCGCCTTGCTGCATTTTAGTCCTGCACTCCTTGACTGGTATGACTTCTCTTTTGCACCAGAGAGTGTCAGAGGCGATGCCTCTGAGCAAGTTAAGCTTACCAACGGATAGCAGTGTACTCAAGGGCATAGATAAGGAGACCAGGAAGGCAGAGGCAGAATACCACTGTCACAAGAAGATAAGGGTTTCAACGAAAGTGGCTGCTGGAGCAGCCTAAAGGGAAAGGGAGAATTTCATGAAGGAAGCAGGAACCAGAAGAAGCAAGAAAAGACAAGCAAAGTCTAGGAGTTGTGTGTCAACGAAGGAGTCCAAGGTGCAAAGAGAAGATTCACTGTGTG
>NW_027159731.1:0-185 GCF_002600585.1 Cystoisospora suis
GATGTTTAGTTAAAATAACAAACACTTTGGAAAACACAATAAAATCATGCACAAGTAACATAGCACGTCACCGGGCCCGCACGCAACAAGGGCACGGTAGAATGATCAAACACAAAACACAGTAGTATAAATTATACTCACTAGCCAGCTATAGGATTATAATAGAATAATTAATTAAATAGCTA
>NW_027159731.1:602-2366 GCF_002600585.1 Cystoisospora suis
GTTTGCCTCCCGGAAGGAAGCCGCGAGAGCGAACTCTGTGGTGGAACGAACTCTGCGCCGCTGGTGGGTTCGAGAGAACACCAGCGCAGGCAAACGCTAGGGAGTAATACTTTGCATGGAGTGGTCCTCGTGTAAAAATAAAAATTTCCTTTGTGCAAGTGCGAGGAAGGGGTTACACGAAGGCTTTCTTTCGTGCAGAGCTACGTGAAAGGAAGAGCTCACTCGAGCCTCCCCTCCCGAACGCTTTGTTACAAAGTGGTGGGCACTGCGAGGAACACCAGTAAAAGTTACTTTTCCCGACGGTTCTTGAGAACTCAGTGGTGAAAGTGCCAGTTTTTCCATAATGGAGCAACGTGAAGAGGAATTGCGCCGGCAGGTTGCGGAGAAGGAGCAAGAGGAAGAAGAGCGCCGCATCAGGGAGCACGAGATGCAAGCGCGCAGAAGGCAAGCGGAGCGGAGACGTGCAGAGGAGTTGCGAGCGGAGCAGCTCCAGGCAGAGCAACAAGCCCGGGCACACCGGCAATCAGCAGAAGAAGCCGAGCAGCAGCTTTTGCAAAGAGCGGCGAGGGGGTCACGCACGCATAGTGTGGTTGGCGAGGCTACGCCGAACCACAGGATTTCCGAGGAGGTGTTCCGATCGGAGGTAAGGGGGAGAGTGTCGGAGGCGACCTACCCACCGTCGCACGGCACCCAGTACTTTAGTATGGCGCACGACTGTGAGGTCGACGCAGCAGGACACCAGAAAATGATGGGAGCAATGGCAAAGCCGAGATATTTTGACGGGACGCCACCCGCGTCCTGGATAAGTCATATGGAATACTATTTGGATAGCGCCGGAGTGCAGGGAGACGTTGCGAGACTAAGGATAGCGGTTTCGTTCTTAGTCTATGAGCGCATGGATTGGTTCACCATCGCGCTCGGTGATAGTCAGCGCCCACAAACGTGGACTGAGCTGAAAGAAGTGATTCGCGCACATTTCAATGCTAGCTCGGAAGGGGAAGCGTTAGAAAAACAACGGAGGGTGAGGCAATTGTCTACTGTGCAAGAATACCTTATTCGGTTCAATAAAGCAGCCGCAGAGTGCCCAAGCCTAAGGGAAAACGAGAAAACGTCCGCATTCGTGAAGAACTTGCGGCCCGAAATCAGCGATCTAGTGGATGTTCGCAGGCCGTTGAATATGAAGGACGCAATCGAGGAAGCCGTGCGCATCGAGGCAATCCAGGCGGAAAGACAGCGGGGAGGTAGATTCCCCAGGAGCGAGTTTGGTACCACGGCGATGAGGCCGCAGAGAGTGGAAGAGAGAGGCAGTACGAGGATGGAACCGGGTTGGGAGTCGCGGCACATCGGGTACGGAAGAGGTCAGTTTTTTCCCAGAGGGCCGCCGCGAACCCCAAAACCGTTTTTTGGAAGTAGGACGCCAGAGCGAATGGGTCCACCTTTAGAAAGGGGTCCGGGAGGAACCGGAGTTCCTCCCGTGAAACCAGCGCTTATCCGGGAGACGGGAATGAGGACATTCCCCCGCAGAAGCCAAGGAGTAGCTTTCAAGACGGTGGGACCAGGGGGCGCGAAGGAGAATACGCCAGTGAGATGCTTTAGATGTGGACAGGAAGGCCACTACAAAATCAGTTGTCCTAACAAGACGTGAAACTAATGGCTCTCGCGCGTGTGAGGGATCGCTCTAGAGCGCCCCAAGGCCCTCACGACAGCCCTAGGAACGGGCGAAATAAAGCTAAGGTTAGCGGAGGAGGAGGGGTAAGCGGACGA
>NW_027159732.1:0-268 GCF_002600585.1 Cystoisospora suis
CATGAGGCCTCCACTGGGTCGCCCGCAAGTTGGCTCCAGTACGAAGGCATCGACCGTCTCTTCGGCGGATCCTCCTGCAGCTATGCGGAACACCCCGCCTGCAGAAAGGACAGACACACCCAGTGCACTCATAGCGTCCAGTCCGACAAAACCAGGTGCGGGGAGGCCTCTGGCCACCAATACCGTCAGGTTGGCCTGGCTGTTTCCCGCCCGAAGTGACATTGGGCACCTGCCCACGATTGCCATGTCCTGACCCGACGCATTTTGG
>NW_027159733.1:0-471 GCF_002600585.1 Cystoisospora suis
TTAGAATTTCGGAAAAAGCCGCTCTCGCCACAAGACACGCTGGCGGCCGCACAACAGGGATCCAAGCTAACGAGTCGATCCCGAGGAATCCAGTGAGCAGGACAACAAAAACTAGCTCCAAATAGCTAATCAAGCTAGGTTAAAACCATCTGTGACCCTAGTTACTTAGAAATAATCGCGCTAGCTTCGGAAGCCGCACCGTAACTACGGCTAGGCCGTCGCTGGACCGGGCCCAATCGGACTCCTCCAGAAACTCGGTGAATCCGGAGAAACTCCGGCTAGATAAGTTCAAATGAGCATTGTACGGTTAGCACACGGGCAGTACCGTAGGAACAGCGATACTCGGAAAGAACCGCAGGCAACCGCCTGGAACGGGCGACACGAGGCCGGACAAGGCGTGGCACACGGTGCGTGGCAGAACGGAGTTCTGTTCTTCTGTATTTTTTTAATGGTGTTATGACGCCTAGGGGC